>NC_133542.1:96654869-96961487 GCF_048773025.1 Camelus bactrianus
TTGAAATTTATCTCCCCTGTGAAGTAAGACTATTTTTTGTATTTGTTGTATTGACTTGACTATGGCTCCAACTCTTTATCAGTGGTCCTGAAATTTAGTGATGTGTCAAATTTAACTCAGAGGATATTTTAAGGTACAGTTTCCAGGATCACAATCCTAGAGACCTAATTCCATAGGTCTCGAGGGGACAATATCATTTATGTATTTGAAAATGACTGCAAACTCTTTTTGATATAAATATTTCACAGACCATACTTTGAGCACTGGAACAAGGAGGTAAATTCTGATGTATTTATCCAATGGTGTGAACTATAGATGGATGGCTGGGGGAGGGTAGTATTCCAGACACTGGGAAAAGATCTGAGGTTAGAATGCGCTAGTACATTGGAGGCTTAGTGATAAAGCCAGTGCAGATGGGGTTGAGTGCGTGAGGAAAAGGATATCAAGAAATGAAATCAGGAAGGTAGCTCAGTAGGTACAGGTTATATAGGGCCTTGGAGGCTGTGTAAATACACCTCTGATTTTATTCTGAATAAGATGGAAAGCCATTTTCCTAGTCCACGAATACAGGGTGTCTCACTGTTTACGTAGATCTTATTTAGTTTGTTTCAGAAATATCTTGTAGTTTTCAATATAAAAATCTTGCACTTTTTTGTTACATTTATTCCCAGGTATTCCTTTTGCTGCTGTATAAATGGGTGGTCTTATTAGTTCATTTTTGAATTGTTTGTTACTAGTGTGAAGAAATATGATGATTTTGTATAGTTATCTTATATATTACCGTGTTGCCAAACTCATTTGATAGCTTTAATTGTTTGTTTTTATTAGAGTCCTTATGATTTTGTGTGTGTGTACATATATATATATATATATATATATATATAATCACTTCATTTTCAAATAGAGATTGTTATAATAATTCTTACTTTTCCATATAAATTATTTTTATTTTTATTGCCTACCTGTCCTGGCTAGATCTTCCAATAGAATATTCAATAGTAAGGGCAAGAATGGGCATTCTTGTTTCATTCCTGACAGTAGAGGAAAACCATTGTCTTTCTCCATTAAGCATAATGTTAACTGAAGGTTTTTCATAGATGCATGTTATCCAGTTGAAAGCATTCCCTTAGAGTGTTGGTTCAGTGAGTATTTTTAATCAAGAAAGATATTGGATTTCATCAAATTATTTTCACTGTGTGGATTCAGATGACTGTCCAGTGGCCTGTCATTTCAGCCCGAAGTACTTCTTTAGTCTTCTTTTAGGGTAGTTCCACTAGTGACAAATCCTCTTGATTTTTATCTACCAGTGTCTTAATTTATCCATTCCTGAAAAAGAGATTAGCTGGATATAGAATTCTTGATTGACAGTCTTTTCGTTCAGTGTTATAAAGATACATCTCACTGTCTTCTCACCTCCAAGGTTCATAATATTCCGACTGAGGATGAGTTACACACGGTGCATTGCTATTTTCTTGCTGCTTGTACATTTTTCTCTTTGTCTTTGATTTTTGTCAATTTGACTATGATGTGTGTAGAGGTGTAACTGAATTTAACCCTTTTGATGTTTGTTGAACTTTTTAAATGTGTCAACTGACATTTTCCATCAAATTTGGGAAGTTTTTGGCCGTTGTACCTTCAGATGTCTCCTGTGCCTCTCTTCTCTGGACTCCAGCTATGCTCATGTTGATACCCATTGTGATGCACACACGTCTAAGAGGCTCTATGCGTTCTTCTGCGTTAGTGTTTTGTGCTTCTGATTGGGTCATAGCTGTTGAACTGTCTTCGTGTTTGCTGACTTCTTCTGGTTTCTTCATTGTGTTATTGCTTTTCCCACTGCAGGATTTTGTGTGGTTAATTTTTACATTTTCTGTCTCTATAATGGGATTGTTTTTTTGTGAGACATTGTTTGCATATCTTCCTTTAGACTTTTTCTTTTTTTTTTTTTTTTTTAGTTCTTTGGACATGTTTATAAACTTATTTAAAGTTTGTGTCTACTAAGTTAAAAATATGAGCCTCCTCAAGGATATGTTGTTTTTTTCCATCCTATATATGTGGCATACTTTCCAGTTTCTTTTAATGTCTCATAATCTTTTTTGTTCAACACTGGATGTTTTAGCTAATGTGTTCTAACAACTCTGGTGTCAGATTCCTCAAGTCTCCACCCAACCTCTAACGTTGGTTGTCACTGTATTGTTTTAATCTATTTTTTCCCTCTCCATTGTTCCTGATTATTTGGTTATCAACTCTCCTGAATTAATTCTATAGATTCTATATTTCCTGTAATGTGGCCACTGAGTTCTTTATTAGCTAGTTGTTCTGCTGCTGCCACTGCTGTTGTTAAGTTCTTGTTTTTAGTTTTAAGCCTGGCTTCCTGTGGGGCATATAAGTCAGTATAGTTTAGTGTTCAGCCAATGGTTAGTCAGATGATTTCTTTAATTACCTTGCCTATGATTTTTCTACCCTTTGCAAAGAGATTTGCATGAAATGAACACCTTCTAACTTCAAAGAGATTACAAGTCAGCCTTAACTTTCACTGTCTGCCATGCAGTGTCTCAAGATCAGCCTTCCCCTTTTTCATATTTTTCCTGGGCATACACACAGCCTTGCACATATACTGAAGTTTTAGACCCCCAGGTGTATGTTGGACCTTTCCAATTTCTCTTATATTGTTCTCCAGTATTTTTCCTTTTAAGTTCCTGACCAAATTACCCCTACTGAATTCACAACTGTTGACAGCTGAGATGTTCCCAGCAATTTTATTTTGCTTCAGTAATGTCCGAGAAGTTGTCTCACCCTACCTTGCTGATCTGAGGTGTGCATCCAAAGAAATGGATACTACACTCTGAGAATAGAGGTTTTTGAGGCATATGAAAGCTTGGACAAAATACTGACAAAATAGTTCTAGGAATGGTGCTATTACTAGAACTCCAGAAGTTACTCTCATATTCTTTGGCTAAAAGACTGACGGCTTTCCTCAGCTACCATGACACTGAGTGACAGAGGGGGTGAAGTTATAATGTAACATACCCCACTGCCTTACCAAAATTAAGCATTTTCCCTTGCATAAATATTTTTCAGTTCATTCTGTGACATTGGTTCCTTTCCAGAGTTCTGAAAAGATTAATTTCAGGTATTTTGTTTCTATTTGTGTTAGTTTTGTGGGAGAACAAGTTTATAAATATACCTCCTTGGTCATTCTGGATATCAGTTGCAGCCCTGCTCCTTTAAAGCCACAGACACTACTTCATCTGGTTTCTTGCCTTTTATTAGGTATCTCTGTGTCGTAACAGGATCTAGGTGACACAGGCCAGGCTTTCATTTTGGTACACATGAAGACCTCCTGCCTCAACTGAAATCAGGGTGATTATCATCCTGTCTCCTGTGGGCAGATCAATAAATTTCCTAAAAGGGATTTATTTTCTCAGTCACTCAAATCTCATCTTTTTGATACCAGTGTTGATCACAATGAATGAGTTTATGCTGTGGTAACGATCTGCAATTTAATATCATTGCACTTTATTTTTTAATTTACACTGTTAGGTCACTTGGGTTGATGTGGAGGTGTTCTGTCCCACAGAGACACTCAGGGACCCAGTGTAACAGAGACTCCCCCCATGAAGCCGCTGTGCCATCTGGGACTTGCAGCATCCTCATGTGCCGGGAGAAGTACATGGAGAGCTCATCACTTTCTCATGCTTCAGGCTAGAAGTGCTTCCTGCCAATTTCTCTCACAGCAGATTGGTTGGAATTAGTCACGTGGCTTTACTTAGCAACAAGGGGATTGAGGTTTGTCTTGCCTTCATTATGACTAGGAAAGAAAAAAAAAAACCTACAATCTAATACCCTACTCTTAAACTGGCTGCTGGTTAAATGTTGTAAGATCAGGTTTACACCACTTTCTGTTGGAGTCCTCTGTGGGTGGTCTAGCAGTTTACTTTTGAACTGGGGCATACTTGTTAGTCTACTAAAATATTATTTTATTGTTAGTCTACTGGTGCCTCAGCTGGAACTAAAGAAGGAAAATCTCATTTTACCCTTCTTGCCACACAGAATAGAATTTTTTTATAGTTATGATATTTTCTTAGATGCCTCTTCAAAAATGATCTCCACAAGTGCCAGGAAGAACAGGCACTCGACCCAGTCCTGGTCCTCGAATGAGAGCTGCTTTCTTTTCATCTTTTTTTTTCCCAGCTGGCTCAGAGAACAAGAAGTTGCACTGATTCAATCTGACAGTCTGTCTGGCAGTATCCACCTAAATAAGAAATGGTTTTCAAACATTATTAACGATAACTTTTGCATTGCTTCTCTAAAATTGATGTCTGGCTTTAGATCAGCTGTGCTGCCCAACATAGAAAGTTTAATCCAGGAAGGCTGTCCTGGCTGAACAAGCCTGCTTAGTAACACTGCACACGGAGCGTCTGCCACTCGCCATTCAGAAATACCATAAACAGAGGGGCCTTGTGTTTCTTCTGCAGTCAGTCTCCTGTATCCACACATTCTGTACCTGCCCATTCAGTCAACTGCAATCCAAAGTTTGTTGAACTCATGGATATGGAAGCTGCAGATACAGAAGGGTGACTGTACTATGCCAGTAAATACAAAGGACTGGAACATTCACAAATTTTGTTATACCTACTGGTCCTAGAACCAGCCAGATACAGAATGATTGTACATGCTAAGGACTGAGCTAAGACCTTAGAATATACCAAGTGTGTGAAACATACATGCTAACTTTTCACATGCAATTTTTAATCTATTAAAATGAAGATTAGAAAATGATTATGGTCACCTCATTCATTCAGTGATGCAGTAAATATGTATTTAATATATTGAATATTTGTTAGATGCTAGCTACTGAAATTTCAAAAGCAAAGGGGGCAATGTCTGTCCTTCAGGTTTAAAAATTATGAAAATCCCACTGATTTATTCATTTCTACTCATCATAAAAATCATATCAGGATTTAAATATGCCACTTAAAATTTCCAACTTAAGTCTTTATTGATTCTGTTAAGGTCTAGTAATGGTGCTTCAACGTTAAGATCCCTTGTATAGCCTAGAGGGAACAGAGCTTCTGAAATGAAAGAGTAAGGAGATTTATAGACTTTTTTCCCAACCCAACCATCCAATCATTTAACTAGACAAAATTATAAAAATATCATGTTATGTTTCTAAAAGTTTTCCTAAATGCATATAGAAAATGGAGAAGCATTTGTTCAACAAAATTTACTAAGTCCTGTTAAGAACAGAGAGAGTCTGGCATTTCAGCTCTCACCCACTCTCTTCCTCACCTCCCAGTTTGGTCTTGTGTGTACTCTAGTTTGAATGGGTTATGGCCAAGAGTATCTGGTGGGACTTAACAAGTTGGATAAACACAGTTTATCATGGCATTCCAGAGTGAGTTCCATACCCAGAAACATCTTAGCCAAAATGTTGAAAGCAAAGATAAAGAAAATCTTCAAAGTGGCAGGAGAAAGCCAACATTTCCCTTACAAGGAACCCCAGTAAGATTAAGAACTGATTTATCACAGAAAAAAATGTAGCTATAAGGCAACAGGATGATGTATTCAAAGTATTAAAAGTTAAAAAATCATGGATGGAAAATACCAAGTTTTGGATGAAATATTCAGTATCAGTAGCTTTTAAACATTTCTGGTTTGAGTATAAATGATGAAACCACTCTGAAAAACTGTTTTTCAATTTCTCACATATGTTAACATGTACTTACTCCAACCCCACGCTTCCCTCCTAAGTGTATATCAAAGAAGTTTGCTTAAGTCCATAAAATATTTTGTATAAGAATGTTTGTAACAGTTTTATTCTTCATATCCAAACCAATAAAAATTCCACATATCTTTCAGTGGGGGAATAAACAAGTTGTGATGTATCAATGTAATACCGCAGTGCATAGCAGTAACAATAAACAAGCTTCTGTTACAGGTGACAGTTTAGGTATGTCTCAAAACACATTGGGTGGAATAAGGTAGAAACAAAGAATGCAAACGGTGTGGCTTTGTTACCACGCAGCTTGAGAACTGAGCAAGTTAGTTTATATTAAAATGAGCATGAATAGGTTTACCTCTGTCAGGAGGTGGTGCTGTGCAAAGACATGAGAAAGGTACTAACTATATGGGAATGATCAGTATATTGATTTGATTAGTGTTAGTGGTCGCCTAGCATATTAATATAAACAAAGTAGATTTTTAAAATTAATTGGAAGTAATAAAATATTTTTGAATACATACTCACATATCTTCAGTTGAAATACCGCAGTCTGAGATTCATTTCCTCACCCATTTATTCTCCCGTTATGCATTAAATATTTATTAAGGATTTTCTGTGTACCAAATAAACTTAATGGTGGGAATTTGAAGTCAGATATTAACTCAGCCTTCAAGAATCTCCCAGTCTGATAAAGAAAATGAACGAAGAATTCATCGTATATGATTAAATCCTTTTTATATCAACAGTCATTTCACTGCATGTGGTATATTGTATTTGAGATTTATGACTATTATGGCAATGCCACAGAAAAAGCAAGGAAGCGTACATAAAAGATTCCATCTTTAGTCTTACATTACTGTTATTACCACTACCTAAACCAGCCCCCCTGCAGAGCACAAATAAGAGGAAATAATTTGGCCAGCAGACTCAAAATTAACCCCTTTTCATTCTAACTCCCGCCACCAGGAGAAAATGAGTTACTATGGAGTGGCAGTTAATGAAGTTCCTTGTTTAGACCCCTCATCCCCAAATCTTCATTGGAAATGCTAAAATGGCATGTAGGGAAAAAAAATCCCAAACTGAGTTAGAACCTGAAAAGTTAAGAGAAACTCTCAAAGGAAGTATCTAAAAATTTTACCTAATTTTGATACCTTAAGATTGACCTCCCTGGCCTCTCAAAGTATTCTTTCTTTTTAAAAAACAAACAAAAAACAAACAAACAAAAAAAAAAAAACACCCTTACTGTGGTACGATTCCTGTAGAGTAAACTGCACATATTTCAGATACACAATCTGATGAATTTTGATCAATGTCTACATCAGTGAATCCACCACCACAGTCAAGATAACATTTCTATCACTCCCCAGGATGTGCAAAATTCAAATTCCCATTTTGTCCCTTTCCACCCCCGCTACCCGTTGGAAACTAAGTTTGTTCTCTATGTCTGTGAGTCTGTTTCTGTTTTGTAGATAAGTTCATTAGAAAGTCAGAAAGAGAAAAAAAATTATGATATCGCTTATATGTGGAATCTAAAAAAAAGGACACAAATGAACTTATCAACAAAACAGAAACAGATTCACAGATTTCTTTCTTGCCATCAGTATTCCTTCCTTCCATTCGGAAACATAAGGTTCACTTGAAATTTTCTTTTTTCTCTACCCTCTACTAAAAGCATCCAGGTAGTCCCGCCCCCTCTTCTTGAAGTGGATTCCTCCCACAGATTTTGCTTTTCTAGGTGTTTTCAGTTCCGGTGGAAGCTCTCTCATATTGAGTTACTGTGAAAGCTGACTCGGTACAAGGAAGGAGTGTTGACAGTTCCTTTCCAGCCAACCTAAGATTAATGTGTAATATTTTCAATTCCTTTGTCAAAGAGTAGTTTTAATGCCATATTGTTCTGAAATAGAATAAGAATATGTTGTTTATGCCAACTATAAGCTCTCCTTAATTACAGCGTCAGTAACTTCCATGAAAAATAATTGAGCTAAGAGTTCTAGCAGAGTAAGGATTAGGCTTCATTTTGAAATTTCCTTGTTAAAAATCCAAAGTATTAAATTGCATGGCTGTCAAATCACAACTCAGATAAAAAAAAATCAAGTCATGCTAGGTGAATATTATTCTTATAAAAAAAAAGTCACATAAATAGAGAAAAGCTGAATTAAGTGGAAAACTTGGCAAATATGTAAATATGCTAACAAAAGCTATTTTCTTACCAAAGCCAGACTGATGCTCCCTGCCCTTAAAAATCAAATCCTATTACCACCTAAAAATCTCAAGCTTTATAAAAATGTATGGATAAATAATGATCTAGGCAAATCAATGCCCAAGTTGTAACATAAGCTGAATTTTATCTAGTGATAAAAATTGAAAAATTTAAAAACCAAACTGGGAAGAGTTTTTAGAAACAGAGCCAAGTCTGTTTATTTTGACCATTGCCAGGTGTATTGAGAACACTAGATTCTGCACAAAACACTGCCATTGTCCCACCAGAAACATTAAGAGGTGCACATGGCTAGGACTGGCAGGGAAACAAGCCATTTAAAAGCATGCATGAGTGATGGAGCTTAAGTACAGCACCTCACCAAGGAAGAATTCACCTCTCAAGTTGTTCTTTCAAGAGAAGAAGTGGTTAGTGCATTACCCTTGGGGCAAGGATGAGGAAGTTGGTCACAACTCTAAGTAGCTAGATCCTGTCTTCAGTACTTTCTTGAGAGAATAAAACTGTCAACCTTTTACCTCTTTCTTAAAGAGAAAGCCCTCAGTTCTCACCTGTCACCCACATATGCAGGCTGGTCTACGGGCTTCGGTGGGAGAGTGGGGTCACTCTAATAGATGTGGGTATGTTCATAGGAGGAATTGCTTGAGGTAGTGGGCTTTTCATTTTCCCATTTGTTGCCTGCTTCTCTAAGAATGCAGGGAGTTGTCCCACTCATTTTGCATTGTCTTTTTTCTCAGTGCAAAAGAAAATGCAGGTAAAATCTCACTGGAGAGGAATTGATTCTAGACTTTTGAGCAGTTTCTTTCAAATTAATTACTTTTTTATCCTGGGGAAAGCTTCCATCATTTGGCAGCATGGATAAGACGCTAGGCTGTGCAATGGAAGTGCGGTCTCCAGGAATTCTCTCATCTTCTCCAATCTTGTCTAGCCAAAGTGCCTCCTTTTATTGGAGCAGGCTCAGAGAAAGGCTGGAAGTGCCCATTCAGCCTTTTTCAAAAAAACATACACCATAATATAACTCTTCTAAATATAAAAAGCAAAGTTCGTGTCCTTGACAATAACCTTCTCATTGCAGTTCAAATTAACATTCAAGCAAAAGCTTTCACTTATTCCCTTGTCTCAGGGGCTTTTCTTTTTCTCCCCTTCTTCAATTCTCTGCCAAAAAAATTCACATCTGAAGAAAACATAAATTTATATTGCAGCACGGAATCATTGCTGTAATGCAGACTGACATTTTGCCATGGTGGGCCAAGGTCCTTCTTATAATGTGTTAGTAAAACTGAACATCGGTTACTTTTCCCATGTTCAGTTTAGTAGAAATTATAACCTCTTTCACTTACATTCACTGTAAGGATCACCTATACGTCTTCAGCATCCCTCATCTGCTTGTTTATTCTTTCATTATGTTAGTATTTTTTCCTTCACAGTTTTAGATATTTTTGCCTTGAAAGCAGGGATTTCCTGATAAGGCTCGTATCCACCCCTGTTTATTTTCTCTAATACTTGATAACTAGGTACTTTTTAAAAGTACTTTAAGCATAAATAGTAATCACTCTCACATAAGGATATGTGTTGATTTTCTAAATCTATTCTTGTTTTTATCCTGTAACTGTTTCAAATAGAGAGCTCATTTTGATGGAAGGTAGCCAAGGGTTTCATTGGCTTCTATATAGTGAATTTTGATGGGGTGGGACAGTATCATCAGTGACAGCTCCAAATTGATGTGCATAACTATCATACATTAAGTAGGGATAGTACCAGACTTATACACTTGGTTAGATTATTCTTTATATTTCCTCATGGTTGGGGGGGAGGTCATTATATAACAGCTAATTTCTGATGAAACACCAAAAGATACTCAAATCTATAACTTAATCCATTGATCTCATCAAATCACTCACACCTTCCCCATTTTAACTGTCAAATCTAGTATGAATTGATATGTATACTATTTTGCTTTTTTTTTTCTGGATGAGTAGAAAATCCAATAGTTCTAACTTTATAAATTCCAGCATTAAATAGTACAGTGAACCCTTAGGATCATTTATTTGGCATTGACTCTGTCAACCCACTTTCTATCCATAAGTAAATTTCCCCTTGTCATCTTTGTCCTGTTCATCCAGTAGGTAGTCAGTACTCCATCATTAGAATAAGCACTCTTTTTCAAAAACCCTTAACTCTCTTCCATCTAACCTTACATTTTCCTAATTTAGCAACATGTATCCCTTAGAAAACCACATCTTCAACCATGAAGCTGAGCACTAATTTGGCAAATTCTGCCACTCCAACAATAGAGTCAGGGCCGCAAACGTACATGAAATCAAATGGGCAGACAAAAGTGTCTACCCATCTACTAATAGTGAAGTGACTCTCCCAGTTTTCAAGAAGATTGTTTCGCATTGTTTGTTACATCTAAGTCTCATATCCACCTTTACTTTGAGCCGCTTGCAGCCTTACAGCTTTACTTACCGTCTAGAATTCACCAGGCTTCGGTTCCCAGATCTTTCCATCCATAATCCCAAGCTGTCCAAGAGCATCTCCATGCTAGCTAAAACATAAGTCCTTTCATCATTTGTGCACCTCCCAACTTTTACCATTTCTCTCCACCCCGTGCATTCAGAGGCCAGCAGTTTGTTGGCACCTTGAATTCAGAGACAAATGAAACACAATCATCGAGGGGCTGCTAGTGCAGAATCATACTGTGAGCTCGGCCACAGAAGAGGCCACAGACTACTTGTTGAATGAATGCATGAGTGAATGACTTCACGATTAAAGAGAGCAGGCAAAGCGTTTTAATTTGCAAAGCTGTTGGAGAAGCATGGTTGTGCCGCTTTAATATGAGTTATTAAGGGATGATCTGTTTACCCTTACAGATTTCTTACTAGCTTTTATTCATTTGAACAGATACAAGAAAGACTTCAAGTAGTAACGCAGCTAATGGAAAATTTTGGCATATTTTGGCTTAATGAGGAGCTACATAAAGAATAAAACCATCAGCAAAACCAAGAGCTATCTTATTTTTTATTACTGAAGTATTTAAGTCAGTCGCAGTGCTAAGTGTTTTGGAAGTATTAAGACTTTACTCCACTTTGAGTTGGTCATTTTCATTAAAATTAACCACCCCACCACCATTTTATTATTGAAATAGTTCATACATAGAGGCAGTGTGCAATTTACCCAGAATTATACCATGGGTATAAATATATGCAGGGTCTTTGAGTCCAGAGTCCAGATTATTAATGGTCGCCTTTTCCTTCCCCAGAATAGAATTTGAAAATGCCATTTCAATCACATGGAGACATAATTCCCACTTTTATGTCACACAGAAAAGACCTACATTCAGATTAGATAGCAATGACCACTATCTAAAAATTGCTTGTTTTTTTTTTTAATCTCAGCAATTGCTATATTCTTAGTATACCCAGTGAAAGTTAACGTCTTCAATACTACTTTATTCTAAATAATCTGCTGTCCTAAGACAAAAAGTCTTGCATGTAAATATCCACATTTAATGTTATCACCTCAGATAGGCTTCATTTTAATCTGTTTCATTTATCTGTTAAATACCTAGGGATCCATGTCTCAGTCAATACTCCAATCTATTCAAATTAAATTAACCTTCTTGAGGGAGATAGACTGATAAAAATGATTTCAGTAACTCAAACAATTTGAGCTCATTTCCTTTTCCTAGTTTGAATCTTCTAAAATAAGTTTCTTTTAAATTCCTATACTGAATTAATGCTACCTGTTGATGCTGCTAAGAACTAAAATTAGAAAAACACATTAGCTATTTATGTAGTTACTTTTTTTCTTAACCTAGTGTTTATTCCTTAAAGAATGCTAGTGATTTGTTTATTTTCTTTTATCCTTTCTTGCTGTTTTAGTACAAATACTTTACAATTTTGTGAAACCATGTTTCTAAAGATATTATACATAAAATATTACAAAGTAAATCTTTATTTCAAGTTTATCAAATTTTGCTTGACATGTGGAGTTGTTTTGTGATGAACTCTTTTCCGAAGTGGAAAATATCTTGTAATAAAAATAATCATCACTAAATATAGGTGGTAAATTGAGACATACTGGTTTAGTCAAGACCATGTCAGATGGATTTTGACTTGCCATGGATAATACATTTATTAGCCAATAGTTTCTGCCACATATACTTAATAAATAGGGCAGGTTCATATTGTTAGTGGAATCACCTTCGGATTTTACCATTTAATAAATGAAGATGATTTAATTGTTTAATGTCGAATGGCAAATAGTGACATATAGTTTTTTTAAGAAGTATATATTTTTTAATTGTAAAAATACTAGATAAATAATATTGAAGCCAAGCTTGTCATGATATAATTAAAGGGACATAATTTCTACCCAGCCATGTCTTGCTAGCAACTTTTATTCCCATGCATCTTATTTCTTTTTTTTTTTAACACTGACAGTCAAGGAAAGAATTGTTAACTTGAAACAAAAGCACAGAAGCATGCAGAAATTGTACACATGCACAAATAAAATGTACCAAATGGATTGTGTATTGAGGCTTAAATTAATTATGTTAAAGATTAAATTACCTTTGTTTAATTTCTCAGATTTTTTTATAGATATAGATAGATAGTTTGTTTTCATTTAAACTTTCAGAGTTATGTTCATTTAATTCATTTCCCAAGAAAGGAATTCTCCAATGAACAATTCGAACTCTGACCATACTGACTTATATGTCCCAAACCCTGACATATTACAAAAAACAAAAAAGTGTACATGAACATCAGTGCAGACTGTTCTTTTCTTTCCTTCTAAAACTCTGAAGGTTACACTTTAGAGCAAACACAAATCTCTACCAAATCATAGTGGGATAGATTAAATTAGTAAGACTAACACTTTGTGTCTTAAAACATAGCAATATTTTTGAATCTAAGGATATGCATGACTATAAACACACATTATACTGATCATAAACACATAAAATTTAGAATGATATGCGCTCTACTGAATTGATTGCCATCTCTCACTTGAATTTTGCAGTTGGTTGAAAAATTTTGTTTAAAAGAAACTAGTTCTGAAGCAGGAACTTTGTTTTTCAGGATGACTACATTTACCTTCCTTTACATGTTTTATGAGGTCTCTGTGAGCAAGATATGGGTTTCAGCATTTTTAGAGGCCAAAATTCTAGATGCTCAAATTTATGCATACGTTATTTTTATTTCTGTATATTTTGGTGAATGGGTGACACAAACAAAGGTAACTCTGTGCCCAACCTAAAAGAGAGTTGTGGATTTATCAGTCCATTTCATAGTTAATAGGGCTAATTTAAATCCTGAGTAATTCCTTTTTTTAATTTTTTTTTTATTGAAATTATTCAGTTTACAATGTTGTGTCAGTTTCTGGTGTACAGCATAGTGTTTCAGTCATACACATACATACATGTATTCCTTTTCATATTCTTTTTCATCATAGGTTACTACAAGATATTGAATATAGTTCACTGTGCTATACAGGATGAACTTGTTGTTTATCTACTTTATATATAATAGTTAATAAACTGGCTTTCTGTAAGGAATGCTAAGTAAGTAATTGAGCAAAACCCATTTTAATTTAGAAATAAGAGTTACCGTGTTGACTAATTATTTTTACCAATGAACAAATCATATGTATCCCTCACACCCATTCCCTACTTGTAAGACTAGTGCTAGTGATTTGCTTGGTAACATCTATGGAACCTCCCCCTTCCTTTTATCCCACTGTCACTGTCTTACCTTATGATGCTGTCGCAAATGTCCTTGTCCACGGTATTTTGTCCTGACTTCTTCCTCTAAATTAGAATCATCTGTCTTCTGTCGTCTATCCTACTCCTATTTCATTCCCCATTTCATTATTGCAACAGTATTTTTAAGACCTCATTCTTCATTCTTCTGGAGCAAAAAAAAGGAACAAAATTTGTCCCAGCTGCTCATCAGTGTCTAGTTCCTGCCGTCCGCCTACCTAACGTATACACAGGCCCTGCTCAATTATTTGATATTCCCCAAATATACCCCTAAATGTTTTATTGCCTTTTCATGGCCCGCCACTTTTCCAGAAAAGCCCTTCCCCTTCATGTACATAACAAACACTCTTTGAGACACCTCTTGCCTTACAGTTCTCTGGGAACTTTCTCTGGTTTCTGTTCCCCTCATGGGAAACTTCTTTGAGCACATCTCTGTTGAATTGATTATAATGTGGATCATTGGTGTCCTCACCACTGTACCTATAACAGAGTACATGGAACCCGGTGGGTCATAAGTGTTAAAAAAAATACTGGTAGAATTAAAAATTTTGATAAAACTGTGTGTTTACATGGATACCTGCTTTATTAATATGAGTTCATTGAAGACTGGTACCAAATCAAATTCACTATTATCAAAAATAAATTTTAAAAGAAATGTCTCTTTTATTTTCTCCAATTAAAGCAATATATAGCTATTTAAATTAGAAGTAAAAATACTGCATTTTCCCATCCAGTTTTGCTCACCATCCCTATCTCTCACTCAGTCATCAGAAGTATTAAGAGTTAAGAGTTGGCACAGCATTCCAATGGCTTCTCTGCCTATTCAAACAAATACTTAAATGCACACACAAATAATAAGACATTTGTTTTATTTAAAAATAAATTTCATTATATATGTGTGGGTGCATATATACAGATGCATATATATGTATGTGTGATTCTGTATCTACATATTTTATTATTTTATTAAATAATACTGGACACATTTTTCCATTCTACTCTATACAGATCTACCTCATATTTTTAGGGGCTTCCCAGTATTAGATTATTTGAATATGCCATGTTGCACTTGTCCTGAGTGACAGTGGGGATCCAATAGCTTTTTCAATCATTTCTTTAAGATGGTTGAAGTCAGAAGTTTATTTGGAAGTTATTTTTAATAGCCCATTTCAATATTACATAATACCCCTTGGCTCCCAAAATGAAAAACTAAATTATTATTCTTTCTTATTTCCCATATTTTTTCTCCACCTTCTGTTTACTGTACTTGGTAATATTTAATTTCATCTGCAGCCATAATCTCTCTGTTAATTTTTTTTATTATTTGATATTTAGCCAACACTTCTTTATTCCTTTCCTTTAAAAAAATAGACTTACGGGCTTAATTTCATCACTGAGTACATTAGACAAGAACCATCCCTGAGTATATTCAGCATAGTATATATTTGAAACACTCTCCCCATTATGACAACCTTCTCCAGGCTTGCTGACAATATCTATAGGTCACACTTTGATGCTGCAGAACTTACTGACATGGCTTAGTTTTACTGGGTCTTTGAATAATGCCTGAGTCTGAGGCCAGCCTCATGTGTAAGTTGTTTGACAAGCTGGATGACTGAAAAATCTTTCCTTTTTTTGAATGTGTCTTCATCAGAAGCACATATATTATGAAACAATTAAAAATTAAACTTCAAGTTCACTCATTAGCAATGTTTTTCCTGGTCCTATGTTAGTGGGAAAAAAATCAGAAGAAAGAGATTTTCTCTTCAGTCAGTTAAGACTCGCACCTTGCTCCACTCAGACGCCCCCTGTGGGGTCTGAAGAAAGGCTGATGTGGCTTTAGGTACTTGGGGAACTGGATAAAATAAAAATTGAGTTTACTTAGTTGCAGTGATATATTTATGTGATTTAACGTCAAATTTTGTATGTTGTTGGCAGCACAACAGTGTCAAAATCAGTTTCTAGAATAATCCCACCTCCCGTGCTGCTGACCAGACATCAAGTCATCAAAATACAGATGCGGTGATCACAGTACAACAGGAGTTTACTGTATGGCACCCCGCAACCGAATTCCGTAGGTAGGAAAAGGCAGCTTGAAAAGTATGCAGCAGAAGCTACACGATGTAAAACTCAAATGTTACGGGGAGGAGCTACAAATTTTACAAGAGGTTTTCCTGAAGTTGCCAAAAGTCCTAAAATATGCAGGATATTACTGATGACGTGTTGAAAAGATGAAATAAATTATTCTAAATTATCAATATTACAGAGTAAACTATACTAAAGGAAATAATTACCATTACATCTTTTTGAGAAGGAAGAAAGAATGGCAATATAGTTAACCTATCTATCAAAGGCAATAAAAATGCTATCAGTAAGTGTAGGCGAAAACAGTATTCTCTGCTGTAGTAAGGAATTAATGAAAATAAAATTTTTCTTTTTGTATTTTGTGCTACTAGTGAATGCAGCTGAATTTCAATTTCTAATTTTTTTTAATCTAAATATTTACTTTGAGACCTAATTTTCTTCATAATTTTGTATTCCTTTTCTTAGAGAGAGACATCAAATTGGATAAGCTTTAAGTCAGCCCCCATCTCTGTCTTTGTATCTTTCCTCCTGAGTTCAAATTTCCTGTTTTAATGTTTGATTTTTCATTATGAAGGTACACTTTTTCATTCATTTCAATGAAATGTCTCTTCTTTAAATCATCTCAACACTCTTTGAATTTAGTTTCATTTATTGGGCATTCTACTTTGGGAATTATTTTTATGGTCTTTGCCATTCATATATTTTATTTTTTTCCTGAAGTGTCTTCATATATTTGTTTGTATTGTGTGAGTTTATAATGATATCTCTAGTTTTTTTCTCCATGTCCGATATTGAAATTTGAGCCTCTTCTAATGTGTTCCTGGGCAATATTGCCAAATCAGCAATTCCAGGAAACTAAAAAAATTGGAAAAACTTTACCAGCTCTCTTGCTTTAGCTTAGGCTTTGTTGTTGTTTTCTCTTCACCAGATGGTGAGCAATCTGGCTCCTAATTTGGGTGTATCAGTGAGAAATCTCAGGATTTGATTGTCTTACTTTGCTTTTAAAAAAACTGCTTTGTGGTATACAGGAAGAAGTTGGAAATTTGTCACACCACAATTTCCCATATTTTTGTTTCTTCGTTTGGCTACAAATATTCCAATTGTTTAAAATACGTTGTTTATTGTGTGTGTGTGTGTGTGTGTGTGTGTGTGTGTGTGTGTGTGTGTGTTTAGGTTATTAAGAAGTAGAAAGTATTTGATAAAACTTTGTTACATGAAAATTATTTAGTTGTTTTTGTATGTTATCTTATTTTTCATGTGATCTTGTTCAACCATATAGGACATATTTCACGTGTATGAATTTGTGTGTAGGAAAATCCAGAGAATAAACTTTTTGAGACTGTTTGATTAGCCAACTTGAGAACTTTTACAGCGTGTTTAATGATTTTCTGTCTCTCAACTAGAAAAGCACATTGAGCACATATTATGCATTTTGTCCTGATTTTGCCAACAGTTATACATGTACTTTCTTCTCCGTGTCTTATTATGAGGCGGGAAGCCCCATAAAAATACCAACAGGACCCCTAGGCAGTGCCGCTTCTCTCCTCCCAGCATCATCCAGTTTCCTGACCCAGAGGCTCTATCTCAGTTTTTGCCTCTAAAGCAGCTAACTTACACCTAAAATTCTATTGGTTCCCTGAGCTCATTTCTGATTGGTTATTTCCTTCACTCCTGATTGGCTATTACTCTCACTTCTGATTTGTTCACTTCCCTAACTTCTGGTTGGTCCATTTGTAGTACTTCATTTGCATGAAGCTCACTCCTGATTGGTTAGTTCTCTCACTCCTGATTGGTCTATTTCTACAAAGCTTGTTCCTGGTTGGTCAACTTCTATTATACTTTATTTGCATATGATGTTGCAAAGTGAAAAACTGGCAGCCTATAAAAGGCCTGTGTAAACCTGCAGATGGGATCCAGAGCTTGAAGTGTTAACTCCTCTGGGCCTGCTGGCATAATAAACCTGAGTTCTCCAACTCCGAGTGCTGCTTGGTCTCTCGCCCGGATTCAGGTTTCTGTCACAACTGATCTGTAATACTGAGCTGTAACACTCTGCAACATATCCATAGGTTAGAAGAGTGATTTTTCCAAGTACATTCTGGTTAAGAAGATGATGAGGCTTTGGATTCATGTTAAATCCATGTCAGTCATATGTGTGTGTGATTCACCTACTGCATTTCTGTAACTAATTTCACAAAAGTATTGAGCTACTGAACTGCTCATTTTTCATAAGTTAAACATGATCTAAACATTAGATTTGCAACAAGAATTCTCTTCTTTTCCATCTATGTACTTAGCTTACATGTCAGGTAGGTTTTATATGTTAAAAAAATCTTATTCTTGATTTTTTTCTTTCCTATAATTTTAACATACAGTTATTTTTACTCAGGTCCATGAACTCTTTTACATGACCTGAACTCAGTTTAAGAACAAGGAGAGTAATAAATGTTCATATTACATGTTTATTAATATTAAATTTTAATCAAACACACATGAAATAAACAAGGATATGCAACTGTCTCCCATTATGATCATATCTCCTCATGCCTTCCTAATTCAGATTGCAAATTCTTCCTGCTGTTCAGTAGGACTTTTTTCTAATATTTTCTGTGTGGAAAATTATATTTTCTTAGCTGATTATTATCAGAAAACTCATTTTACTTATAGTTTAGCTACTTGGCTAGGATAAAGTAAGACTCTTACAATTTCACTCGATAATAACTTTGATATTATTGGTCATGGCTGTTAAAATGTGTGGAAGCAGCTGAGTCCGTTCAGATATGCGTAGCTTGAGTTGGTCAAACAACCGTTACAAGGATGTTTGGCGACTTCCTATTTCAACTCTGAGGTGTGTTAGATTTCACAGTAGATGTGATGACATATTGGTACATTTTTTGACCTAGGTTTATTTTGGTGGAATGCTTTCAGCATTCTGATTTTCTTAAACTCTTATCCTCCATGATTTTAGAACAATAAATTGCCTCAGTGGGTTTGATGAAAAAATTTCACTCTCTGCATTATTTGAAAGACTTAATGGTTCACAGAAAATCAGAGATACATTTTATGTTTCTGCATTTAAAATGTCCACTTCATTGGAAATGAAGCTGGAGAGAAACCAAGATCTTATTATATTAGTGACAACAGTAACTGTGATAGTATAATTTAGATTCATTAATGCATTTAGTTATTCAAGGCATGTATTGAGAGCCTGCTATTTTGCCAGGCATGTGGAACCAAGCAATGAACCAGTGGATAATCATGCGTATCCTGCTACAATAGAGATAGTATTTTAGGGTGTGAATGCAAACGTGTGTGTGTGTATGTGTGTACGTGTGTGTGTATGTGTACGTGTGTGTGTGCACACGCTGTGTACATGAACTGTGCTAAGAAATGATAAATGCTGTAAGAAGAAAAATAAATCAGGGGAGTGAAGAGTGAGTATTTGCAGAGGGAAATTAATTTTTAAATAGGTTAAGAAGAGCTTACTGAAAAATTTGTGGTAGAATTTAAGTGAACAACATGAGTGAGTGAGCAATGAACGTCTATGGTAGAAATCCCAACTACAGGGAAGAGTCAGTTTAAAAACAATTATGTTGCAATATATTGGGGGACTGCCATAGAAGTCACTACAAATGTAACTGAGAAAGAGAGGGAGTAAATAGGTTGAATTCAAAGAGGTAGTGGGGGACTAGATTGCGTGGATCTTGTGAAAAACAGTGGCATACAATGGCTCATTGTTTAAAAGGATAATTTTGCTGCTATGGTAAAAATGACCTAATAAAGGACAGACGTAGGGAAATGAGTTAGAAGATTATAATAGTACAGCTAGAAGATTATAATAATGTCAAAATGATGATTAGATCATCTCTGTAGTGTTAGAGTTGTTGACAGGTCCTTGAATTCTGTATACTTTAACACTAGAGCTAAAATAATTTTTTGAGAGATTAGATACGAAATTCCTGAAAAAAAAGAGGGGTGAAAGATGAAATACAAGAATATTTTGACAAGTGTAACTGAGATCTGTAAGAACTTCAAGAGGGTAAGATTTTTAGGTCCCATTTGTTTATTTTTACTTTTATTCCTTAACCTTAAATTTAAAAGCTATTACACAACAATGGAAACCCTTGATAAAATGGAAAGACAGCCTACTGAATGGGAAAAAGTATTTACAAATTATATGAATAATAAGGGATTAATATTCAATATATATAAGCAGCTCCTATGACTTAATGTCAAAAAACAAAGAAACAGATTAAAAATGGGCAGAAGTTAAAAATAGACATTTTTTCAAAAGATATACAGATGGCCAACTGGCAAATGAAAAAATACTCAACATTGCTAATCATCAGAGAAATGCAAATCAGAACCATGATGAGATATAACATCTGTCAAAATGACCATCATCAAAAAGTCTATAAATAACAAATACTGGTAAGGATGTGGAGAAAAGGGCACCCTAGTACACTGTTGGTGGGATTACTGTGGAAAACAGTATGGAGTTTCCTCAAAAAAGTGAAAATAGGACTGAACTATGAACCAGCAATTTCCACTCCTGCATATATATCCAAAGAAAACAAAAAAAATTCATTCAAAAGATACAGTAGCTGAGATATGGGAGCAACCTAAGTGCCCATCAACAGAGGAATGAATAAAGATGTGGTGTATCTTTACAATGGAAAGTTACTCAGCCATAAAAACAGCATGCAATTTTGCCATTTGCAACAACATAGATGGACCTGGAGGGTATTATGTTTAGTGGAATAAGTCAGACAGAGAAAGACACACACTTGTCACACAGAACAACTTCCTAATATGTGCGTCATACTGGAAGTGTCAAAAATATTTTGAAAGTGACAGAAGCCAGACACAAAAGATCACATACCACATCTGGCCTTTGATCAACACAGGGGGTTAGAGACATTGACGTTCCAGGTAGTCAAAAATCTGTGTACAACATTACATTTGCCCTCTGTATCCATGGTTCCACATCCATGATTCAACCAACCACGGATTGTGTAGCACTGTAGTACATACTTATTGAAAAAAATCTGCATGTAAATGGACTTTTGCAGTTCCAATCCAGGTTGTTCAAAGGTCAAATGGACATGATTCTATTTTTTTTTTTGAAATTCTAGAAAAGACAAAACTATAGTGAAAGAAAGCAGATAAGTGGTTTAATGAAGCAAGGAGTTGGGGCAAGGGGATTAACTGCAGAAAGGCAGGAGGGCACCATTTGGGGCAAAGGGAATATACTCTGTCTTGATTGTGGTTGTGGCTATGTGACTGTATATATTCAAAAAGACACATCAGTGTATTTTTAATGTTTCTAAGCTATTTCTCATATGAATTACTGTTGGTCAAAAATGCATTGCACTGTACATTTAAACTACATGAAATTCATTTTATGGAAATTAACCATTAATATAACTGAATAAAATTAAAATAAAAGGAAATAAAGAATGTAATGAATAAGCTTATGCCATAATTAGCAATTTGCATACAATGAATAAAATCCATAAAAAAACACAATTTACCAAAATTAGTCAGAGGAAATAGAAAAATCTAAATATTCTTATACCTATGGGTAAGCTGAATCCTAAATAAAACTTTCCAACAGAAAGAATGCCAATCTTAGGTACTTTACAAGTGAATTTGTACAAATTACTAAGGCAGAAATTTTGCTAACCTTACACAAATTCAGAAGGAGCAAACAGAGAGGAACACTTGTCAACTCATTTTATGAGACTAGTATTGTCTTGATAGGAAGACTTCACAAAAAAACTACAAAAAATAAAAAATTATAAGACAATTACTGAATAGGCAATCCCATGAATTGGAGTCAAAAGTTCCAAATAAGTGATTAGCCATTCAAATCCAGTGACATATTAGAAAATATAACTCATCATGCATAACTAATATGATGTGTGAGGCTATTATGCAGTTATAAAATATACTGTATTTGAAAATCAATGAATTATTCAATGTATTTTACAATATAACAAAAGTGTTCTCAATGAATGCAGAAAAGGATTTGATAAAAGTCAGCACATGAATGATAAAAATTAAGACTCAGCAAGTTCAGCACTGATGAGAACATTCTTAATCTGATGTCATATCTACAAAAAGCCTCCCCCTAAAAGATGATAGCTAACAGTAAAGTATTTTAGAATCACTATGAATGTGACAACTGTCTGCCACCTTTGTTTTCCCTTCTTGAATGCAGGTGTTTATTGTAATTGTCCTGTCCTTGCTGTACTGATGTGTATTGGGTGGGTATGGAAAAATAACTTATCTCTTTAGTCATATTTCTCCATATTTAGTAAGCCATACTTGGAACTTGTATATAGAGATCATAATTCTTGATTTTGAACCTGAAGCTCTCATCTCATGAAAACTTGATGGTTCCTTCTTTGTGTGGGGAGAGGGTATATATTTTGCATATGGAAAGAATGAAATTGAAAATTTACCACCAAGAATGACGTGTTCTATTGTGTCATTCATAATTGCTGACTTCCTCCTTCTCAGTAAGAGAATTATATGTTACCACTCATTGCCATCTGACTTTTCTGCCTACATAAGCTTGAGCTTGGCCACATGACTTCCTTTGCTTCTGTAACATGAGCAAAAGCGACATATGACACATTTAGGTAGAAACTTTCAGGAGCTCTTTGTTACTGAGCTCAGCCCTGCTTTCTTCCCTTTTGTCGTGGTAATTGGTGTCTCCCATAAGGGCTGCTCTCCTTCTAGAAAGAAAAAACACATAGAAGAACTGCCAGGGTAGCAGTTATAGTCGAACTACAAATCATCATCCAAATTAAGCAAAAAATAATCCCGCTTGTATCTAGCTGAGTTTTGGGGGTTATTTATTATGAAGCAAAGCTGACAAATACAGAATCTGTCTCACTCATCAAACAGTTAAACTTCCTCCATTGTAAATGGAGTCAGATATTCTGAAAAAAGAGTTGAAGGTCAGTAGAGAGAATTAAGCCTTAAGATTCCACATTCATATAATTCAACAAATATTCACTGTATTCTTGTTTTAAGGAAGCGTGCTGGGAGATACAGAGACCAATGAGGTCCATTTTCTATCTTCAAGGCATTGATGCTCTTGTGTGGAGAAAATTCACAAATATAATTACTCTGAGATGTGATGTTGTAGTTTCTACAATTGAAGTATAATCGTGGTTCCAGAGGAGTACTAAGAAAGGAGGAAGAGATTACCTCTGAATTTCCCATCAAGGGGGGATCCCATGAAGTAAAGAGGATTTATGAAAGCTGAGAAAGAAAGGAGAAGGGTGCCGAAAGGGTCGCACTTGCCTTTACTCTGTGGACCTAACTCTCTCTTGCCGCATATCTCAGTGTGAGTCTCACTTCCCTGGTGTGCTCTGCCTTCATAAGTAAATGTGATTAGTAGGAAAGAGAGCCTGCAATCTAAAGGCAGAGTTCAGATTTCAACCCGTCTTGTATTGCCATTGGAAAATTATATTATGCATGCCTTAAAAATGCCAGAGCAATCCAAATCATATAAAACAAACTCTGGACTATTCATTCTTCCTAGAAAGGTTTTTCTGATTTAGTATTCAGTGGGAAAAAGCAAACAAGCAGACAAACACCGAAACCTAATTCAGAGAAAAGGTCTTTTCTTCTCACGTTACAAAAGCTTGTTGACTTAAAATTCCCCAGTTTTTCTTTCAAGAATTAATGAAACATGTGAATAGTTGCATATTTGAATAATTCATTCATATAATTCTGAACATATTCAGTACTGACAACACTGTGTCCATTTCAAACAATGACGAAATGTACAGCTCACCTCTCAGCATCTTGGCTGAACGTGTGTATCAATTTTTGAAGTCACTGAATTTAGAGCATGATTGCTTGTTTGGGTTAAACAAATCTCTGATATAAAATTATGTTTAGCATAATAACACTGTCTGCATTATTCTGATATGCCAGGGGCTTGACAAGTTAATTTATGGAATTGAAGATTTGAAGAGTTTTTTACAAACAATCTTTTACAACCACATCTCATTAGAGGTTAGGAAATTGAGTATCGGGGAAATTAAATTACTTTTTCAGAGATGTAGAGGTAATTAGTATTATAGCCAGCCTTATATCTTCCAATATTGTTGTCTTTTCACCATATGTCAAGTGTAGATGTGTAAGCAACTCAAATATTGTTCTGTTTCACCATAAACCTAGCTGGTTACAGGGCAACTCTAGAAGATGAACCCTAACCAAGATGGCCTTGGGGAAGTTCAGTCTTTTTGTAGTGCTTCCAGAATCTTCAGGCCACGTCTGTCCCGTTTCATCTCTGGACTGGAGGTAATCACTTCAGAATACTTCTTTACCCCTTTTAAAAGGAAAAAGAATTCTCAGACGTCACCAGACCAATTCGGACTGAAATATTTTGTGACTATTTATAGAAAAGGAACACAATCACAGTTTGTACCTACTCAAGAATATGTGAATGATTTTATATGTGACTCATAGATGTAGAAAATGCTAACGTGAAATGACCTTGCTTTTGTTAGCTGAAAGACAAATTTGGACTTTCAAGGAGTACCCAAGGCTTGACCTATCAAGTGCATGGAAATGTGACAACACTATCCAGCCATCTTAATGACAAATCCATAGATTTGTAGTCATCACTATGCCCAATTTATGAATTAAGCTGTGGGGGTTTAAGTAATTTATACAAGATGACATAAATAATAAGGAATTACTTTTGACTTTTTCTTTCTTTCTTTCTTTCTTTCTTTCTTTCTTTCTTTCTTTCTTTCTTTCTTTCTTTCTTTCTTTCTTTTTCTTTTTCTTTCCTTTCCTTCTTTTTCTTTTTCTTTCCTTTCTTTCTTTCTTTCTTTCTTTCTTTCTTTCTTTCTTTCTTTCTTTCTTTTTCTTTTTCTTTTTCTTTCCTTTCTTTCTTCTTCTTTTTCTTTCCTTTCTTTCTTTCTTTCTTTCTTTCTTTCTTTCTTTCTTTCTTTCTTTCTTTCTTTCTTTCTTTCTTTCATTTTTTTTTACTTTTAGACAGTAAGTTAGCAACACCTTCTGTGTTCAGTGCTCTCCTGCATCCTCAAGTACATAAGACCAATTAAATCACTGAAAATTATTAAGTGATATCAAGATGTCCTTTATTGCTAGTTGTCTAGTACGCTACTGCTAATATTTACTTTCGTGAATTGTTTAATACCTATGACCACATGACTGTAAGTGTTCAGAATTTCTAATAGAGAAAAACAGGAACAAAACTTGGAGACATAATGGCTGTCCGTTGCTTTGTTTTCTTGGTATCTCTTCTCTTTTCTATATGGTTGTGATCCAATCCTTGACAATCACGTTGTTTCATGGTTTTTGGTAGTATGATACAAAACACAGACTTACAGAGTAAAGAATCATTTGTTCATTCATTCCTTCTTTCACTCAGGCAGTGTCTCACGCAGCAGTGAGCAACAACAAAATGCTGAAACAGATGTGCCCTAAAAGAAACTATTATAAAAAAAAAAAAGTATTTTTTTTTTTACATCCATCAGCTGACTAATAATACATGGAAAACCAAGAAAGTGCATATGATCCTTTGTTAGTTCCTCCCTCAGGGTTTGTGAAGCATGGGAACAAAAAAAAAATGGAAAGTATAACATCCTTTCTGGTCCTCATTGAAGAATTTCATGTATTTTTTTCCCTCAAGTTATTGTTTCTACCACGAAGGAAAAATCTTATCTAAGTAGTATTCACTTACTATCTAAAAGTCAATACCATCCATGGAACTGGGATGAAAGGAACCCCTAGATTCGTTTCCAGACTGCACATCAATGGGCATGAAGATTGTGTGGAGAAAATTCACAAATATAATTACTCTGAGATGTGATGTTGTAGTTTCTACAATTGAAGTATAATCATGGTTCCAGAGGAGTACTAAGAAGGGAGGAAGAGATTACCTCTGAATTTCCCATCAAGGGGGGATCCCGTGAAGTAAAGAGGATTTATGAAAGCTGAGAAAGAAAGGAGAAGAGTGCCAAAAGGGTCGCACTTGCCTTTACTCTGTGGACCTAACTCTCTCTTGCCGCATATCTCAGTGTGAGTCTCACTTCCCTGGTGTGCTCTGCCTTCGTAAGTAAGCTTCCCTTGCTGGTAGATGAAACTGTATCACGTGTAACTCATCTACCACAGGTTTGTATCCCCAAGCCCTTGAGGGATTAAATGTTTATTGTCTAAAATTGAATGGGTCTGCTTTGAAAATTTAATCTAAACTATCTTCTAATTTGACTTTAGAAATACTGGGTTTTGTTATATTTTTCTTACTTTCAGGCTATGGCATAATTTGTTCCCAAAATTATTTTTCAGAGATGCCAATAAGTATCATAGAATAGAATGGAATATATTAAACCTGGTCCTTTAAATTAGAATAAATTATATCTTTCCCATTTTTATTATGTTAACCTTTTTAGAGTGATAAGGAAATGGATTTTGCTACAAAATCACACACATCTGTCAGAATTGGAAATCAGATAATTCCAATAATCTTCTCCCCAAACTTGCTGTAGTAGATGGTGTATTATTTCACAAGTACTCATTTCTCTTTCTTGTGAAAATCTAGACATAAACCACTGGTTTCTAAGGTCAGTGGCTTTATTTTTCAAATGAAACAATAATAAAATGCAGCCTTCATTTACACAGAGCTTTTCATCAATCAAACATTCACTGATGTGTTTGCTTTGAGATGAGTTTCACATTTACTCCAGTGCCCAAGGGTTACTCATCAATCCATTTTTATTCATGCAAATTTAGGCTACCTCTCTTCCTGCTTTCTTGGCATGGATAGCAATCAGTACTGCCAACTCTTGATTGTCTATGTTAATGAAGTGTAATATCAATGCAGATAATCCAAAACAGTGTCCAAATATCATGTGGACGGCTGTGGAAGCCTGTTCCCACAATATTTCTTCCATGGATCCTACTTCACTCAGGTGAGGATGTAAATGAAGCTTCATTCCCTTAACACAGACCAACAGTGCATATTAGACTAGAAATGCTCTGTATGATTAAGACCTCCAGTATGAAATTAAAGTGTTTGCATATAAACTGTTTTAAAACATAAACCTTTAAAATGTGCCACTTCTATGTGATAAACCTTGGCATGAAACATAACATTTTTGAAACATGTATCAGGAAGCAAAGAGGAAATTATTTAGAGAGATGGACCTCTTGACCTTTTTAACTGATCTCTTTTATCCCTGGGACCTTCTGAGGCTAAAGGAAAACCATGTTCTAAGCATTTACTCACTGTGATCTGTCCTCCCCTAGCAACCCAGGTTTCATTAAATAGCAGCATAACACACGTAATTCCCTGCTCCAGAAGTACTCTTTTTATTTTATTAAAACTGACATTCTCAACAGGTCTATGATTAGGAATGAATCCAAAAGTGATGCTTGAGTGAGTGCGCATGATCGTATTTCTACCATGTTTATTAGAGTGCTCACTTCACCCATTGGTTGCCTACACAAAAATAATTGGAATCCATCCCACAGACATGAATGGACTCTTCGTGTCCTGTCACAATCAAAATTCTGAGTCTAATGGGCCTGAGACTTTGGCAAATTGATCAAGTTAATTCAGCACTGGGGTTAGGTAGTGAGCTGGTTGTCTTTCTCCAGTTAGCACGTACCTGATGAAACGCAGAGTCTACATAACTGTTTGAAATACATAAATAATTGTAGTGCTATGCATTTAATTTTGTACTGAGAAGGGATGTAAAATATCAAGGTATTTAAAAATTAATTTTCTTTAAAATGATGCTATATATAGTGGAATTAGTGTTTCTTGACATTTGATTAACCTTCTACAAATAACTCAGCATCATGAGCCTTTGATAATTTAAATGATTGAAAATTATAGTACAATCTATTAATTAGGGCATAAATTAGTATCATTGTGATGGGTAGCTTAAAAATACCTATGCTTTTTGACCCATGTAATCTTTAGATAGTGATCTTTAGGGAAATAAAGTATATACAAAATGATTTACCTGTAAGAATATTCAATACAGTTATGTTTAAAATAAAATTTTAGAGAAAAAAATGAACATTCAACCAAAAAAAGATGGGTTAAATAAATTACTGTTCAAGGGAGTATTTTTCAACAACAAAAAGAAAGAAATTATTTTTTGTTATGCATTTTGATATATGAAAATCTATTTTGATACTTAATGTTTGATAGTGACTTTGCAAAAGTAATTTTGGAAATAGTTTACATATTATGGACTGATTCTATATAAAAATATAAACATGCACAGAAAATAGGAATGGTAAATAATGTATTAGAATGAGTGATCATTTCTAGATGATATATTTCTTCTTAGTTATCCAATGTTTGAATAATACAGATTTATGATTTGTTCATGGTAGAATCATATCACATCTGCATTTAACTAAAGCACATTTACTATACTTAACTTATGCCCCCAAGATGGTCTGCTGTCCATTTTTGGAATGTGCTTTTCACAGTGCGCATTTTATCAAAGTTCACTTGATAAATCTACCTCCCTTGACACCCGTTTATCATTGCAATACTAATCATATGAAGTAACACATATTCTGAAACCTGGGGAGTGAGATGTAATTGTCCAGGTAAAGGACAGTAGGGATATTGTGATCAATGAGATATTATACATGGGCCCAATCAGGTGGTAAGGATCTTGGCTCTCTCAGAATTAGAAGAAAATCATACAACGGTAGCTTAGAAAATAAGTCCTGATGTGGGGGAGTCCTTACAAAGTGGCAGATCACACAGGACCACAGAGACAAAGTTAATGAATTGGGATTTCACTCCAAAAGGAACCTCTAAAGGGTTTTTAAAACAGGAGTCCAAAGCAAGTTGAATTAATTGAATATATGTATTATATATGTATATGTATTTTATATGTTTTTTATTGAAATATAGTCAGTTTACAATGTATCAATTTCTGGCATACAGTATAATGCTTCAGTCATACATGAACACACACATATTCAATTTCATATTCTTTTTCATCATAAGTTGCTACAAGATATTGAATTTAGTTGCCTGTACTATACAGTATAAACTTGTTGTTTATGTCTTTTATATATAGTAGTTAGTATCTATAAAACTTGAACTCTCAATTTATCCCTTCCCACCCCATTCCCACCCTAGTAACCATAAGTTTGTTTTCTATGTGTGTCTGTTTCTGTTTTGTAAATAAATTTACTTGTCTTTTTTCTTAGATTCCACATATGAATGATATTGTATGGTATTCTTTCTCTTTCTGGCTTAGTTCACTTAGAATGACAATCTCAAAGTCCAACCATGTTGCTGCAAATGGCATTATTTTATTATTTTTTATGGCTGAGTAGTATTCCATCATATAAATATACCACAGATTCTTTATTCAGTCATCTGTCAGTGGACATTTAGGTGGTTTCCATGTCTTGGCTATTGTAAATAGTGCTGCTATGAACATTGACTATATTTTTATTCACTTCTCTATAAAGAAGGAATTAAGAAGTCAAGACATGATACACAGTAGGAGACATTTCTTGTGGTACAAACAGGAGATGGTGCTGGAGCAGAGAAATTGGTAGCAGGGGAGATTTGTATAAAGGACTAGATTTGACGTATATATAGAAAGGAGAATAAAGTTACAGGTATTTTTATTGTTATATTTTAATATCCAAAAGTTCAACTCATCAATTTATATATTCAACAAAAATCTTATCTCAAAAATACACCACAAAACTGTGTCAGTCAGGATCCTTGAGTTGACAGTTTTGAGTAAGGACTGAAGACAGATTTTACTTAATAATTCATTCAGTAGGGGAGGGTACAGCCCAGTGGTAGAGTGCATGCATGAGGTCCTGGATTCATCCATCCAAAAAATAAGTAAATAAATAAACCTAATTACCCCTCCCCCCACAATTCATTCACTAAATTTTACTAATAAATTGGCATAGGGTCATAGATTTAAAAATGTAGTAAATGCAAAGCTTTATAATCTTTTATTACAGCAATAAGTTGCATTTTTAAAATGTCTTTTTCCTATTGATTATTATGTGAGATCGTGCATTTAATCTAGATGATTTCTGCTGTATAATAGAGGCATTGGTCTTCATTTAAGTTTTCCACTTCAATTGATAGGTTGATGAGTGTTTTCAGGGTTATTGTCATTTAAGACTTGTCTTCCACCTCTGTGTGAATAAATTTAACTTAGTTCATTATATGGAATGTTGGGTATTATTATTTTCTCAGTTCTGCTTAGATTATGACAGAGTAAATATAATGTCTAAGCCACATGTATTATAAGTTAGACTTCAGTTTGTGGTTGTGTCCACTGGGATAACCAGATGTATTTTCATGACTGATGTGATTGGAAGGTTGCCCAGCTGGTGTGGCCGGCTGGCTGACTCTACAGATGACTGCCATTGCTCCATCTCCTGATGCTCACACTCTTGGGTCCTCTCCTCCCTTTAAGGATGTGAGAGTTTGATGACTTACATCTAACTAGTAGAATACATTGGAGGTGACAGGATCTACCTGGTTATGCCCACATGGTTATGGTGTTAAGTTACATAAGACCGTAGCATTCATCTCGTTGGAGTCTCTTATTCTCCTTTGGTTTCTTTGAGGAAGCAAGTGGCCATGTTGGGGAATCCAACATGGAAAGGAACTGTAGGTGGTCTCCAGTAGCTGAAATCATTCTCCAGTCGAGAGTCAACCAAAAAAAAAAAAAAGGAAAGAAAAGGAAGGTCTTCAGTATTCACAAGATAATAGATTTTGCCAACAACCTGAGTGAACTTGGAAGGAGATCTGTCCTGAGTTGAGTCTCAGGAGAGACTACACCCTGGCCAACACCTTGATTGCAGCTTTGTACAGGACTCAGCTGGGCTGTGCTCAGATTCCTGAGAATCTGAAACTATGAGAAAATAAATACATGTTGCTTCAGCAGTTAGGTTTGGGAGGATGCTTTTGTGAGGCAGTAGAAACTGATTGAGATGGCTTGTGAGTATCCTTAAGGAAAACTACAATAAAGGGCATTTATCCTCCAGCACAGTGACTCTACCTTACAACAAGGTGCCATCAGGCTGCCAGTCTGGAGAACACACCAAATATGCTAACTTAGCATCATCAGAGAAAACACGCATTAATCTACGCACGCTTGTCACATTTTCTGCTGCACTGGTGAGCACTCTAAGTTGCAGGCTGGCTTTTGATTAAGATGCTCCTTCAGTAAATAAATAAAAAGTCAACTCTCCTTATTTAGCATTATCCAAAATGAGTAGCAGCAGGAAGTTCTTTATTTGAAGATGATTGACAGATCACGTAGATGCACTTAGGACAAACAGCAGTTCCACATGAAATGTCGCGGTTTTTCTTTTCTCATAATTATTTAAAGAAAAATACATATAAGCAGAGGCAGATGAAAAATACCCCCTTTCTGCTAATATGTCAGGCTGTACTGAGAGGATAGGTAAATCTAGAATACAAAAGCAGTAAGGGGTCATTTGCCATGTGTTCACTGTAGCTTGTTAGTCTGCCTGTGTGTCTAAAAATGTCCTCACTCTTCCCTTGATTTATATATATTTTTCACTTAAGTTACTGGAAACTTTGATGATCAGGATGCTACCCATGCTTCTTGGGTTCACCATCTAGTCCCTCTTTTACTCACACTGAAACAAGGAGACCTGTGTCTGATCACTGGCACCTAAAATGAATGATAAGCATTGGATTGGCGTCATTACACAGTCAAGGTTAGGGAGCAAGCCTGTGCTGGCACACGCAGTACAGAAGGCGGTGTCAGATTATGGGACACAGAGGGCAGGCAGAGGGCAAGTGAGGTTTGTAAAGCAGTGGGAGGGAGCTGGGCTGTGCGAAGAGCTTAAGGACATGTGATGCAGGACACGGTGCACACACCTCTGTCCTTTTCAACATGCCCTTTCTGCTTCCTGGACTCCTTTCTGCCCAGTATTCCATCTGATAAACAGCTGTAAAAATTAAATAAGCGTTTCCTGTTTTATTCAGATATGGTTAGTACGTGTTGTACCATGTGTCCGCAGAACTTTACCCTAAACTCATTCCAGTATTTGGAACAAAATTCTAATTTTCAATCTCCCTTCCATGTAGGGAAGAGGGAGCTTCATGCTTTCAAATCTCTGCTTTTAACAGAGTACCTGGCACTCAGTAGAAATTGGTGGTTATTCACCCGCGCTCTTTCTGCCGTGTTTCCCTTTGGCTGACTGGGGTGAGCCAGGCCACAGCAACCCTGGAAGTCACATGCTGAGTGGTGCCCTGGCCAGCCTGGTTCCTGAATGACCACATGGAGTGGAACCTCCCCTCTGACAGGAACACCTGCTGTGGGCTGTTAGATATGAAGATTAAACTTCTACTGGGTTTGCACCACTATAAACGCTTGGTCAATCCATTATGGTAGCTGGATTTAAAATACTCAATCTAGTGTTTCACTATTTAACTATTCACTTGTTACAAAGAATATCACTAAGCCGTTGGTGAGGTTTCCATCTGGGGAAGGATGATCTGAGATGGTCATAGCAATTCTTGGAGTTTTATCTTTGTTTTCAAAGAAATCACAGTAGATTGAAAAAAGTAGTAAGTAGAACTGAAAAGAATCTAGTTAAATAGTGGGAATTAGGCCAGAATGCCAAGGTTAAACACTCTTCTCTTCCATGTGAGACGGCAAAAAATTACAGTGAGATTTTTATTAGCAGTTTAACTAAGAATGAGAGCAATTTAATGGCCAGAAATCATCAGTTTTATATGTTTATTTTAAGATTACCCTTCACAATTCCATCTGTACACTTTATAACATGGCCATAAAATTAGATTTAAAATTTGGTCATTCGAAAGAGAAATTCAGTTCTTTAGTCCATTGCTAAAAGTAAAAGCTTGTTCTCAAATGCCCCTGCAGAATGCCCAGCCATACCATAGTCATGGAAATAGGAGACTTAGAGAAAAAGGTACTTTCAGAAAGCTATGTCCACAAAGAATGAATCAGAAAGTTTACTTTCACATTACTGGAGGAGAGTATGTTCTGAAGATAAATTAATAGGATATATATCAATAAAGCTGGACAGTCCAGACATAATGAGTTTATTCCACGTGAAATGAAGGATGTGTGGGGGAGGTTGCTTCTATACATTAACCTTCCATCTTCACTTTTCATTAAATGCAAGATACAAAAGTAACACTAAGGAATATAGGTCTTCAAAATTAAATAAAATTGACTGTATTTACACATCATTTTAAAAAGTAGCTCAGTTAATTAGCCTGATACTTTTATAGTAATGTTTTCAGTAGTGTCACATTTCATATCAATCTTCAATTTGATAGTTACTTTAATGTCTTGAAAAAGAGAAATAAATTCAAGTTTTACTTTAATATCCTTAGAAAATGCAGTATATGCTACTATGCAGTGTTTTAGATAATCAGTCCAGTGAGTCTCTAGTTTCTGAAATCTTCCTCTATTTTATTTTTCATTTCTCTCATCACTCACGTTACCCTTTTCCTATATGATGCATCACCGAATCTTTATTCCAGAAAACTGTTGAAAATAAAAAGGGGGAAAGGATCATTCAAGGACAAACAAATAGAATCACAACTCTGATCTTTGGAAGATGACTTGAAAACTATTTCTTCATTTAAAAATGAATAAGCAGCAATGAGACAAAATGAAGTCAATAAAAAAGACACTGCAGCACCGCTAATGGTGGAGTGGGGAAAACCACCAGAAGCAGGAAAAATTAAAACAATACCTCTGCAGAAGAACTAAGATGGAAAATGAGAAGTTTTAGAAAAGATCTGCTTTGAAATCTCAACTTGTGCAAGGTGAGATTGCTTCTGTAACAATAAAACAGTATAACACAGGAAGAGAGCAAATAGAAATGTGAAGATATAGATCAGAGAAGCAGCTTACAAAAAGAGAAAGAACTTGCTTAATTAAGAACACAATGCAGGGAAGTAAAAATGCAATAATGTTTATAATTCTCATTGGAGGCCATAAAATCTTACATGAAAACTGGAGAATAGAAATTGCGGAAGGTAAACTTTATTAATTCCCTTAGAATGACTGCAGGAAGAAAAGAGACAGACTAAAAAAAGGGAAACTAATCAAAACTAAGGATGAGTAAGAAAAGATCCCAACTACAAATAAGCTAGCCCAATAAATATGCAAATAGATAAAATAAAGAAGAGAGAAAAATAAAACAAAAATATGTCTATTCTAAAATAATCTGAAGCTATAGGCCAAAACTACTTCTCCTTCTTGGTAATATTAATAGAAATTAGTGGACTCTGGCAAGATGTTTGGATTTTAAAGATTTAGCAAATAAGCTTAAATAATCAGTCCAACAGGCAATGGTTTAATACACATAGTAATAGAAATAAAACAGAATGAATTTCCTTTTTTCTATGAAATATCAAATGCTAGCCATCAACAGCCATAAAAATTGCTTTTAATATTTGTCGACAAGATGTGGATATTCAAACATAGATATCAAGTTCCTGCTTCTGCCCTATCCCTGTTCTCCAAAAGTCCTATCAAGTGTAGCAAATACTTCCTTGCCGTTGAACATGTCCTGCATTTTCCAGCCTCATTATCTTCAAATCTTTAAAATTTCCCTTTCTAAGCTGAATTACTCTTCGTACAAATAGACATATGGCTCATTCAGGCTAACCTTTCTGATCTCAGCTTAAATGTCACCTTTAGAGAAGTCTTCCGTAAGCCTCACTCTGAAGAGCGCCCCGTCCCCGCCAACTCATCATTCATAACGTGGCTTTGTCTTTCTTCCCAGGACTTATCAATAACTATTATTCTATTGAATGTAGTTTTAATTTCTCTGTTTCACAGATACAAGCTTTCACTGCTCACAGTTCTACCATCAGCACACAAAAAACTGTCTGAGAAATAGGAGGGCTCAAAAAATCTTGGCTGGATAAATAAATGAACAGGAAATAGGTGGATGGGAGAATTTAAACACAGACTGACCCAGAAGATTTCTGTTTTGCATAAAAAGTAAATAGATGACTTGAAGTTATGCCAGCATGCCAAATAAATACTACTAAAATAAAGACCCTCCTGGTTAAAAAAAATAGATAAAAGCATGAGTAAAAGTAATTCACAAATTTCAAATAAACTACTAAGCTAACACTGGAATGAGGACTCTAAACAGGACTGAAATGAAGTAAAGTAGGAAAGCCAGGGGTTAGATGTCTTCAAAGCAAGGTCAGACTCTGGAGACCTTGAGGTTGTACTGAAATATGTTAACTTTAACACATTTAAATATTTGTGTTCATGCAGACAACATTTTCTGAACAAAGACAATTAAATAAGAGATTGATTTTTGAAAAAAACTCAAAATACATATTTGAAGCTTAAAAATGCAACTCTAACCTCAAATGAAAAAGCATAATGGGAATTAAGTATTAAAATTAGTGACAATTAAAGTATGTATCAAAATGTTGGAGAAGTATAGTATTTAGAAGGAAAGATGTAGCTTTGTTTTTTGAGAAACGAGAAATATTATAAAATATTCAGCTGGGTCTAAAATAAGATATTAATTAAAAGTGAGTCAAATAAAGTCAAAGACACTCAAAAGAAGAAAATATCAAAAATGGAGCCTGTGATTAATGAAGTGGGAAGCAAAGGAAGTGAACGAAGCCAAAAGTTGGTTCTCTGAAATGCACAGTAATGTGAATGTGCATTTCTTGAGACTCATGGAAATTAAAAGGGAAAGCAAAGATAAACAATAATAAAGAAAGAAAGAAAGAAATACATAGCTAAATTTAAAAAAGAATATTATGAAGAAATTTAGGGCAATAAATTTGAACTTTTCAAAAACAGAAGTACTTTGAAAAATACAAGTTTCTGAAATTGACTCAAGGAGATAGTGAAAACATGACAAGATTTATAGCCATTAAAGAAACATTATGAGTGATTAAGAGTCTTTCTATAACAGATATACTAGGTTTAGCAGCTTCATACGCAAATTCAATCAAATATTTGTAGGGCAGATATCTTTTACACAAAATTTTAACAATTAAAAAAAGAAAAAGTAATGACTTTAAACTGAAAAAAAGGAGACCATTTATAATGAATCCACACATATATCACACTTCCTGTTTAAATAATAAAGCCTTTTCTTTCCCTATAGAGAAAACTCTTTAAAAGATACCCGTGATCTAGTATATCTATGCAGAATTGTCACTGGAAGAAAATAAAGGGTATAAAGTTTGAAAAGGAAAAACAAATGTACCAGGATTTTTAAATAATAGGGTTATGTATGTAGAAAGTCCAGAACAATTTAAGACAAATTATTAGCTTGTTTTCTCTTTTCCAATTTCCATATATTTCATTGTTTTCTCATCAGAACTTCCAGTAAAATGTTGACTAGAAGTACCAGTAGTGGCTATTGCTGTCTCATTGTTAATCTCATAAAGAAACCTTTTAACATTGGGTCTTTAAGTCACTCTTTTCATCAGTTTTTTTAATCTCTTTTATCAGATAATATAATTTCTTTTTTTTAGTATGGTACTTTTGTTTGTAATGAATGGATATTGAATTTCATGAAGTAATTTTTTCTGCATCTTTTTCAAAAGCTTATCTGATTTTTAGCTTTTTATTGTTAATATTATTCATTAAATGCCTTTGTTTTATAATTTAAAACTGTTTTTCATTACACAGTAAATTTGAACATGTGATTCAGTAATAACACTTTTAAATGTATCCTGGCACATGATTGTACACCTATCCCTGGAGATGTGAAGAGAAATTTTCACTGAATTTCCCTTTTTGCTCCCCCCACCACCCAAATTAGGAAACAATTCATTATCTGTCAAAAGCACACTGGAAAAACACAGTTTTGTTGCACAGGAAAGCACGAAAACGTATGAACTTCAGTTACATAGGTAGAAATGGAGAAATTGCAAAAATATTAAGCAAAACAAGCAAGGCACTGAAGAATATACATATATATATATATATATATATATACACACTATGATTCCATTTTTATAATTTTAACAGTAGTGTTCTTAACTAAGTAGGCAGTAAAATTATGAAGATATTGAATAGAATTAGAAAAATATTTATGACAATTGTTACCTTTGGGAAGGTGGGCTAGGTTTGGAGGCAGTACACAAAGAGATCATCACATGTACTGGCAGTATGCTATTTCCTAAGCTGGGTATATGAGTGTTAATTTTATTATGTCTTTGAAATATTCCTATACATTACTTACTTTTCTAAATTAATTATATAAAGCATAATAAAATACTTTAAAGTAATCAATATATGAATCTATAGCTGATTCAAATATAGTGAAATTTTACTTACATTAGAGGTAGGGGACACATACTGTAGAAAACTAGAATTTTAAATATATATACATCTTCTCTGAAAAAATTCACTCTTTTTTCTTTGATGTTTTATAACAGATTTTTATTATATACCATTTGTTTTAACTTGCTTTTGCCAGTCTTGCTCATTAATTTGAGGCTCGTTGATGTAGAAGATGCCTTATTATTCAACAAAGTGTATTACGCCTATTCTGTATCACTTGACAAACAAGAAGTGCTTGATATATATTTGTGAATTAGCGAATGGGCTAATGCATGAAAAACAGTGAAATGCAAGTCATGAGTTTACCAAGTATTATCAGCTTGCTCTCCCATTGAGCCTTACACCTCATCACTTAGGGATACTTAACTTGTCTCTAACCAAGGACACATGTGATATAAACAAATCGTAAGATTTGTGGCTACCGCGTCCTGTAGCCACAAGATGAACAATAGGAAAAATCAGAAATATTATAGGAATATACTAGATAGTATAAGCTTACTTATTTGGCTGACTTTTGCAGCTGCATTTCATCATTCTCTTTGAATGATAGCCTAATTTAAAGCAGACATTAGCTTTCTGCAATGTCTGCAAAAATGTCTTTCTGCCATAAAACATTAAAACATCCCACATTTTCCTGGGGGAAATATTATTTCTCAATTTGTTATTGCAGTAACGGACACCATAGCTGTGAGTGATAATCTCAGAATGGGGAATAAAATTACTGAAACTTTTTTTTTTCCTGCAGTGATAAATATCTCACCAGTAGAGTGGTTTTATCCCTTTTCAACAGAAGCCTCAATTCGATTCACAGCTTATCTTTGTCAGAAATATTCATAATGCCTCTGAGGATATACCATAATTTCAATTTAGAGCCTCAGTGAAAAACCCAGAGCTTTATTTAGTCCTTCCTATGCTTAAACAACAAGGATACAATTTCAGAAAGGTTATCTCCTAATGTGTCTTTTAGTTTTTGCATTGGGGTTCTTCATTCTCCTTCATTAATTCTGTGAAGAAGAACCTACTACTGGTATACGTTCCAGCCCTGCTCTTCACTTTGCAGCGTATGCTGAGTTTAGGCACTACTGTGTTGAGCCACCCAGAATTTTAAAGCTGCTTGCAACCACCACGTTAACATCAGTATTGGCAAAAAATTGAAAGTAAAGCCGCATTATACTGATTAACGTATATCCTGAACATACCAAAGAGTTGGTGCCTTCTCGGTGCTTATATATTTCAAGACACTGCCCACAACTTGCATGCTCTCTTCAGGAAAAGCTACCTGGATTATAAAATGCGGATAGACATAAAGCCACAGTTAGTAATATTAGAAATTGAGTGGTGACCCAGGAGGTAGGTAATGGGTATCTGATGAACTGGCACTGCACACTCCCTCCTCCCCTTAGTCATCCCCTTGCTGGAGCTGACACAATGCACGCTTTTTTTTTTAACTGAAGTAAAGTCAGTTTACACTGTTGTGTCAATTTCTGGTGTACAGCAGAATGTTTCAGCCATACATATACAGACATAAATTCGTTTTTATATTCCTTTATATTATGGGTTACTACAAGATACTGAATGTAGTTCCCCATGCTATACAGTATAAATTTATTGTTTACTTATTTTATATATAGTAGTTAGTGTCTGCAAATCCCAAACTCCCAATTTATCCTACCACACCCACCTTTCTCCAATGGTAATCACAAGTTAGTTTTTTATGTCTGTGAATCTGTTTTTGCTTTGTAAATAAGTTCATTTGTCTTTTTTTTTTTAACTCCACATGTAAGTGATATCATACAGTTTTCTTCTTTCTCTCTCTGGCTTACATCAAGTATTTATTAAGGGGACAACCAGTGAGGACATGGTGGTATCTCTCTCTAAGCAACTCCTCAAAATAGGTCTGACTTTTTGTAGGGAGGACTTGAAGTAAAAGCTAAGAGAGCTATTTTTATGTAAAGCACTTTAAGATTTCAGGTAGCAACAGAATCTGCCTGAGAGTCCAAGAGAAGAATGAAGGGAATTCAGTGACAGCTCAGCATTTTGAAGGGTTCTGAATTCTTGGCTCACTTAAGGAAACATTTCCCCTGATTGCCTTGGAGGTGTCTGATAACAAAGAAAGATCGGAGACGGTAAGAGGGCAGAGCACACTGGGAGCTTCTGCGGCATCTCCATAGAGCCTCGCAGAAGAAATAGCTACGGGGGTAGAGGTAGTATCTGTAGGTTAGAACCGAGGACTTGCACAAATCGATAGGAGTTACTGATAACTTTGAGCACCGACAGTTGCATGAGCTTCTTTGCACCCAAAGGTCACTGTGGCCTAGGGAGGTGTGTGGCACTGTTTGTAACCATATTCACATTCAAATGTTATAAATTCAGGCTACAGTAATGTAAATTGTGGAATAATGGGTTAGAGTTCAGTTTTACTTCAGTTTATGTATATTGTTTCTTTGTAAGTGATGCAGATTGATGCGATTCAAATGTTGCTGGTTTTTGGAATTTAAGCAAATTTCCCTTGTTATACTCAACAGTTTCTTTGATTTTACACATTTTGAAAATTCTAGAGTATTTCAAACATAAAAAAGGACAAGAAATATTTTTTAAAAAATGTATGCACTCAGTGACACAATTTCGCAAATGTTTATATTTGTATGTTTACTTCACATCTAATTTTTTAAACAATAAAAAGTAGGGATTCATTTAAAACAAATGCAACCATTTTCCCCATCATTTCTCTCCAGAGGTACCTACTATCTTAAAGTTAGCAAGTTTTTTTTTTCTAGTGGAGGTGCTGGGGTTTAAACCCAGAACCTTGTGCATGTGAAGCATGCACTCTACCACTGAGCTATGCCCAACCCCCTAATAAGCTTCTTGGTGGTCTATCCTTTTTATGCAATCCGTATTTCAGAGAAACTGAAAACTTTTACTTTTCCTAAAACTTTCCCTTAACAGTCTCAAAGCTGAATTACCAACTCCTCAAAACCTTCATAACACTTTGCCAATTTTAGGACTTATCACATTGTTTTGCTTGTTATACTGTCGTTCAGAATGATGCAGGAAAACAGATGTGGGGCATGAGAAGGGCTGTGTCCCAGGCTTCAGTTGAGCCCCTGGGACGTGCCCCGCCAAGTGTTGGTCCTTGGCTTCATGCAGGAAAGAATTTAAGAATGAGCCACAGTTGAGTAAAGGTAGATTTATTTAGAGAGATACATTGAAAGGGAAGATAAAGGCCACAAGTTGTGGGGATTGGGTGCTCAGATTAAAAGTAGGTACACACTGCATAAATGGAGAGATGGGGAGAGATGGCTGCAAGGCGCTCTATTGCCAGTTTTTATGGGCTTGGTGGCTTCATATGCTAATAAGTGGAAGGACCAGTCTAAGTAGCCTGGGGAAGGGGCTGGGATTCCCAGGAAGTTGGCCATTTCCCACTCTGACCTTCTGTGGTTAGCCTTGGGACAGCCATGGGCCTGTGGGCGTGTTATTCACCATGTTCATATATTACAATGGGCATATAATGAAGCGCAAGATCTGCTAGAAGTCAAATCTCCCACCATCCTGAGCCTCAAGGCCTCCTGGGGGTTGAATCTTTCACCATTTTGATGTTAATGGCTGTAGCATTCCTTGAATGGCTGTGCTCTGCCCCCTTCCTGTCTCAGGAACAGTGCATCTGTGCTTCTCTGTCAGCTTGAAGCCCTCGCTGGTGTGAGCTGTGTCCTGGTGCTACTCTGTTGTATAGTTATTGTTTATGCTGTATCCGTCTCTTTCATAAACCTCTGATAACTAAGCAGATTAAATACCTATTATAAAGAGTTTAAAACTAGTTTTATAAGCTAGATTTAATTTATTCAATGGACTTAACAAATAAATTGCAATTAAAGTTTTAAATTTAATATTGTCACTCTTCTTAATTCTGAAAAAGTGCTAAAATGTAAATCATATTGTCTGCATAGCAAGTAAATACGGTGGATTGAAAAATTGTTCATAATCGTTCATCTTTACCAATATTTACACCATTGTTTTTTGCTTCATGGTGCAGAGAGCATTCTCTCCCGTACCTAGATTGTGGGTTTAGCTATGTTATGTGCTTTGGACAAAGATAGGTCTATGGAAATGACAATGAAGCAGTTATGAATTAAGGCCATAAGGAGACTCAAATGGTTTTGTTTTGTGTGTGTATGCCTCTAACATTACCAGTGTCAACTGAAATAAATGTGCAGCCTAAAAAGTTGAGAGTTATGTTTTATTTGATGGGAAGCCTCAAGCCGAGATGACAGCTTCTCAGATGGCTCTGAGGGACCGCTCCCAAGAGGTAGGGGAGGAGCTAGGATATATAGGGGTTTTACAACTAAGACCAGGTAGTTGGAACAATGAAAGAGTGCTTCTTATCTCAAGAAAACCAGGCATCTCAAGTTCAAGGATTTAGTGCTTTTCTATGTATGGGAGGGAGCAAACATTTGGGCTCATTGAATTCATTCCTTTGACAAGCACCTAGCTATCTAGGGCCAGTATCCGGTCCTTTCTTATTCTGAGTCCCCTCAGGGTGCACCATTGTGAGTGGCTGCAGAGGCCGGGCTGCAGGCTTGTCTTCACTGGGGGCTGGCGGCACCCACTGATGGCTTGATGGTTTCAGCATTCTTTGTTTACTGATGTGGTTTGCAGTATCTTTTGTTCACACCAGACGATGACATCCCTTAGGTAATGGCTATATCTTCGTCCTCAGCCCCAGAAGGACACAACTAAAACAGACAAAAGCCATGTAGCACTGTGTGCTGGAGAAGGGAGATCTCAGCTGAGAGCAGAAAGTCACACTTTACCGCCATAGAAATTCTAATAGTAGTTCCTATCATGAAAATAATGTGACTCTGAAAGCATGGGATGATAAAATAATAAGTTCATTGCTAATGCCACATTGCATAATTTTATTACCTGTATCAATTTTGCTTGGTTAATTTAATTATCTGTAGATTCAAAGAAGTGCCAACCATGTTGTATTTTCACAAACATATTGCATAGACTCCAAAAAGATGAGTGGTTAGCTTTAATGGCTCCAGCTTATAATTAAAATCAGCAACAACAATAATATAAAAAAAAAACTCAAGATATTAGAAGAGGAAAGTAGCAATTATTTTCCATCAACTCACAGTTACAGGTTTATCCCATAACCAGCTGTATTCTGCTCAAATAATTCCGACATGCCTCTGGCGGTGAAAAACTAATTACACTCTTTTTTTACACTTAATAAGTCCCATAAATCATAATGTTTAATTTTGCAGCACAATATTTCATCTCATATAAGGTAAAACAAAAAATGTAGTTTTTCTGGGCAGGAAAATAACATAACAAAACTATTACTAGTAAAAAAAAAGCCATGAGTCTGTACATTCACATTATTAAATTGTTTCATGGTTCTCGTCCCTTGAGGTTCATGTTTATAAACCTTGCATCTTTGTTTGCAGATCCATGTCTTCACTGAAACTCAAATGGAACCATAAGTCAAAACTAGAGGAAGGGCCATGCTTAGGACAGTTACACCCACTTCCAACCAAACAGTTCTGCTCCAGCTGGCCTCTGTTGGCTCATTTCTGCATTTCACAGTAAGACAACCTAAGGCCTTGGGATGTAATGAAGGGAGCAGCCAAGCTTTTAAAACCCTCTGTGAAGGAGGCCGACGATAAAGTTTCCTGCTCTTCTGGTTTCAGTTGCATTTGAGAGGTACACAATCATGTGATGATTGAGGAGTTTCAGAATATTTCTAGTGGAAATCGAGGAACAGTTTTACTTTTTGTGCCATCTGTTGTTATCCATATTCACGACTTTGGAAGATATTTATAAGTAACCTAAATAAAAATGGTATTGCTGAAAGATACATGATTTGGGATCATAATGTCTCAGGGTTGGAGAACTCATAACAGATTGTATTATAAGACTCTCCTTTCTTCCTCTGTTCCTGTGCTTAGCAAGCTGCTCAGCCTGAGACCAAATCGAGGCTAGAACCGTTCTGGTTACTTTTGATGGGAACACAACCATCCTGGTTATTTCTGAATTGCCTCTGGCTGCTCTCAGGCTGTGGTGGTAGAGGGGAGTAGTTGCAGCAGAGGCTGAGTGTCTTGCAAACCCTGAAAGATTTCCTCTCTGGCCCTTTATAGAATGTGTTTACTGAATCCTGCTATATGTAATACTGTTACTATATCTGCTTACTGTACAGTGGAATTGTACTCAGTTGAATGCATAAAATGAGAAAACTGGACTTTTAGAGAACTTAAGGGGTTGCTTAAAATTATATAAACTAGAGGCAATTCTAGTATGCAAGTGATGTTATGTTGTTCTAAATTCAGTGTTTCTACTCTACTGCAAGGATATGAGACCTGTCAGTTAATCTGTACAAACTAGAGATTTAAAAATAGGGCACTTATTAAAAAATATTCATTAGCCACTTCATAAAATTGAGATTTCCATTTGCATATAGCCTATATATTTGCTATAATGAAATATAATTTAGTGACTAGATCAGTTTGGCCACATGCTAATCTCCATCATGTTCTTGTATGAAAACAGCAGCCAGAAGGTCTCACCCAGTACCCTAAAGTCAAACTGTCCTGACTACCATCTTCTTTTAACCACACTTATTATCAGGAGCCCGACAATCTACCATCACTCATGGATGCTGCCTGTAAAATGGGAAAATGACAGATTTCCCTCTGAGCTCTTATTTTTCTGCTGCTCCAGATTTATTCCCTGAAAACCTGCTCTTTTTATATCAAAAAAATGCACAGTCCTTTTGCTTTAGAAGTTTATTTCAAATCATTTATACGATAAGTTATTCTTGCCCTGTTCATACAAATCTATTTTACTTTGTAATAGGGAACAAAAGCTGCAAATTACCTAAATGCTGATAGAGAAGATAATTAGATCTTGGTATGGCTAGCTGTCAAAAATAATGTATTAGCTTTTTGTAAAGTGATACCTGTAACAATGAAAAGGACAAGATATCCGAGTGTGAGTTGCTTCCTTTGCTCAAATGCCCTCTCTTCAATGGGATTGTCCATTTGTTTAGCTTAATTGTATTGCTGTAGGCCAAGTGCTTGAGACAGAAACCCAGGCTCCTTGCACTGCCTTATCCCTTATCTACTGCTGGTCAGGAAGTTTGGTACATGTTACCTTCAAAGTAACTCTCTAGCTCAATCCCTTCCGCCTCGTTCCAGCTGTCACAGCTCTAGGTCAGGCTCTTACTCTCCTTGCTGAACTTCTGAACTCCTACAGTAAACTCCTATCCTAGGAAGCAGAATTTCTTCAAGTATTGCAATAAGATCTCCCCACTGCCTTCAAGCATTATTTCTAAAGACACTTGATTGCGCCAGTCTTCTTTTTTAAAAGAACCAGAAAGGTGATGTCAGTTAACAAAATGAAGCTGGTGGAGTGCGTGCCCCATTGCATCTGGACAGCCGGTCCCCAGCCTTGGTGAGCATTGCCATCTGAGGGTGTGTGTCCAGGCTCTGCCCTTACCACCACCCAAGGCCAGCTCTAATATCACTTCCCTTTCATAGCTACCTCTGACCAACCCTTCCTCCACCTCCCACCCAAGTTCAAGTTCAGTGCTCTTCCGTCTGTGTCCAGACAAAACCATGTGTATTCTCATGATGTGCTTTATCACCATGTGTTTTAGTTAGTGTTTGACATGTCTGTCAGTCTTTCTTCCTAACATGTGATCTTTATGAGGTAGGGAATGTCATATTTGGTTTGCATAATTCAAAAGGCAGAGGTCCTACATATATGAGAAATGAATTGACATTTGAAGCATCAAAAAGTAAGAATGTAAATGAAATGCTTCATAGACTGGGAAAAGAGTGTGGTTAATTCATTCTTAACATCAGGGAGGGCGGTGAATGTTTCACTAAAGGAATGATTTTCAAGTGAATCTTGAAGAGCAAGTACGAATTTCCAGGTAGAAGATGAAGTTGTAAAGGGCGAGTGAGAGGAGGAACTCTGTGCTCAGGAGACAAGCGTGCGCAGACTCATGGGTGTGGCCTGGGCTGGGGATGGAAGGCTGTCAGCAACCAACAGTGAATCCCATGGGATGAGGAGGGGTGGGCACTAGGGCAACAGGACCATAGACTGAGTTCAAAGTGACATGCACATTCCAGGTGGCATCTGGATAGGGGGTGGGAAGTCAGGGAAATTTTTAAGTGGAATATTTCTATAGTTCATTTTATATCTGTTACTTAGAAAAATAGAGTTCTTTCAGCTACGTGGAGAATGGCTTGGAAGACAGAAAGACTGGTTGGAGAAAGAGCCTGAGATGACTGCTCAAAATACACAAGGTACAAAGGATGAGGCAATGCGTTTGAGGAGTGAGAGGTGGGAGAACCATAATGGTGAATGGTGGACGTGCAGAACTTGCAGTGTGTGATTCTGCCTTCTTGCCAAAGCAGGACCCTTTGGCCAGAAGGCTCACTGTCCACCCAGTGTGCTCCGCAGTCTTCAGTGCCCTTCAGGGAAGAAGAGTTCTTTGACAAAACCCACCCTCTGCCTCTCAGTCCACGTCAGAGATCCTCAGTCTTCGTGTGCCCCTCGCCCTTCTGCATCACTGTAGTGGCACCTGTGCTCACAGGATGTCTCTCTGTTAGTCTTTTGTTTTTTACTAACGAGGCTGTGAGCATCTTGAGAAAAAGCCCGTGAGCTGTCTTGTAGTATCACTTTTTAACCAAGCACAGTAGGCTGCAGGAGATCATTGCATTCATAAATAAAAGGAATGACAAAGTCATTGTGGAAAATATGAAATGCCAGAATAGTTAATATAACTGGACTTATTACCATCTTTTAAATCTTTCTAGCTTTGCCTGCCTTCCTACTGTTTTGCCTCAACAATTTGAGATAATGTTTTTTTTTAATGACTAAGTGTACAAAATGGATTGTTAATTTTTATTTAATAAAACACATATTGTGTTCTAAGTGCTACATCATCAAAAGCTTGATATAGATTCAGTTATGAAAATTTAATTAAATTTTCTCTCATAAAATCTGTCTAAAAATTACTCCATAAAATGTAGCTGTGTTATGAGCTCTTACACTGAAATAGTGCTGAAGATCTCAGTCATTTGAAGTATAACAGAGAACAAAATGACAAACTTGAAAGATAATTAATTTTTATGACTGAATTAAAATTATCAAAAAATTACATTTTGCAAACAGATTTATCATAATCCACATATTTCAGCTTATATTCTTTTATTCTTTAAAATGTAAAACTATGAAATAATATTTAATTCACTGTTTTTTCTTATCAGAAATTGGTTAACTTTGTGAATTTTACCTACTTAAAGAGAACCATTTGTGTCAGTTGTGAATAAACCCTTGGCTTGCATTGACATCTATTCTCCACAAGTCTTTTGAAGTAACAAAAGTGAAGTGAGAAGCGTTTCTACTACATCTCTGTTTCATACGTCTCAGTGCTACACAAATAAAGGCCATTAGGGTCAGTTTAATAATCATCTATGCTCTCCTGATAATTTAAAAAAAACTTACTATGGGGCATTTATAACTAGAGTGAAGTATAGACAATGAAATGCAAGGTCACCCTCTATTTTGGAGGGAGGATAAATTGTTAGTGTTTTAGAAAGTTTGGCAGTATGCAACAAAAGATTTAAAGATTTTTCCCCCGGTGAGGAGTTGAAATGAATAGGCAGAATTAAGAGGAATTTTAGGGCAATGAAAGTACTCTGTGTGATATTATAATGGTAGATACGTGTTGTTACACATTTGTCCAAACCCACAGAATGTACAACACCAAGAGCAAACCCTACGGTAACCTATATGTACTTCAGGTGATTATGATGTATCATAGAGGCTTATCCTTGGTAAGCAATGTACCATTCCAGTGAGTAATGTGGATAATGGGGAAGGCTTTGCATTAATGGGAAAATCCATACCTCCCTCTCAATTTGGTTATCAACTTCTAAAAAATCATCTTAAAAATCATTGCTGGAATTAGTTTCTATCATGCCAGAGCTTAGAACATGTGTTTGTCTTCCCAGAGTAGCATTAAAGTAACTGTAATTTAGAGCTATGTGGCAAAACTGAAGAGAAAAAGAAGGAAAACCAGGGAAAAAAGATGTCTTCTGTGGAGGAGGCAATAGGAGTCTTGGAAAGAGAGGGAGTGTATGATACTATTTTAACATTTAAGCCAAAACATCGAGTCCAAGTGTACACATAAGAAGGCTTCAGAGCAGATGAGGGCTGTTTTACTCAGTCTGTTCATCCCTTAGGAAATCTTGGCTTCAGAACAAGATAAAGACTTGCAGGAGCCAGTCACTTCCCACCACGTCCGATGCAGCAGCCCTGATCTCAGTCACTTCTCTTGTCTGGTTGATTGCCCTTAGCTGGTGTCCCTGCTTCCCTGTTGAACCCTACAGTCAGCTCATCACAGCTCCCGTGTGATACTTTAAGAACCAGATCATGGTGCATTTTGTCCATGGCCCATGAGTCCCTGTTCCTCTCAAACTAGAAGCGACCTTCTCTGAGTGACCTCAGAGGCCCTAAGTGATGCTCATGGCCCCACCTTTCTGGCCTCCTCTCCTCCTACTGTCCTCCTTGCTTCAGCCTCCCAGCCACCAGCCTTCCATCACCTTCAAACATGCTAGAGATGCTTCTACTCTTGTTATTGGCATTAGCACTTCTGTTGGCTCATAATGCTTTTTCCATAGATGCCCACAGGTCTAACTCCCTGACTGCATTCAGGCTGCACAGATGTTATCTTCTGAATGAGGTCTACTCACTGGATTACAGAGAGATCTCTATCTTTCTCTAGGCTACTCAGACGCCATTACTCTGCTTAACCTCCTTTCTTTATTATTTCATTATCCTGTTAATATATTAAATAATGGATTTGTTTATGTTTATTATGTCTTGCCTTTCTCTCCATATATTGTGACCTCTGTAGCTGTAACAATAGCAGTTTGCTTTATTCACGAGTGACTATCCCCAAATCTAGAACATTCTTTAGCATTATAGTAGGTGTGTTATAAAAAAAACTGTCAAGCCCGCTAGTGGATAAAGAGTAACTTGCATCTTTAGATTTAAAAAAATTCGTTAGGAGAATGAATTAACGAAAAAAGAAAAAAGATTTGTGGTTCCTAGTGAAATTAATCTAAGGATAAACAGAAAGTTCTAAAAAAGTTCTTGAAGTGAAAAGTTTTATACGGAAAATAAGATTAATTTTTGGCCCTGATTTCTTCTCAACAATGCGGGTTTTTAAGAGAGAGATAATCTCTGGTCTCAAAGTTCTGGGTCAAAATGCTTTTGAATCTAGATTTCTATACTTAGCCAGCTGCGAATCACGTATGAATGCAGGATAAAGACATTTTTAAGTTTCCTAGGCCTAGGTAAGTTTTTCCCTCACAGATCACTTCTGAAATGAATATTAGCAAATGTATACATTACCAAAAGGAAACTAGAATACAAGAATTATCACTAATTGTGGTTCAGAAATTAGCGAGTCCAAAGTAGAAGGCAGTATAAAGAAAATCAATGATGAGAGGGAGTCAATGGACCTTCACATTAACTGGCCCAAATGAGCATGAAGAAGAGGATACGCTCAACAGATTTGATGACAAAGACTGAAAAACATGAGTATTACAATAAAATACATGTAAATTTTGTCAGTGAAAAATGGAAAGCCTTAAAAACAATCTCTGAGGAAGACAAACAGCCCGCATAGAAAATGCTGAAGATATGGAACAAACTCAGGACACGATTTTGAGCTACTGCAGGTTGAGAAAGCGTCACCACGTTTCTTCATCACCCTTGCACAGCTTCTTTCACGTTTCACAGACAGAGTTATGTGAAATTCTGTACCACTTTTTATTAATGTAATGTTATGTAATGACATTACCCGGTTCAGTAGAAAGATGTATTTAAATGATCATAACATTGGGGATGCTATTTATATTGCTTTTATTTAATCAACATTTATATAAGCACACTAAATGTACTTACTGATATATCTGTCTAAATTATAGTTAATATATTATATTCATATATTTCTCTATAAAAATATATAACATATTTATGATATATAGGTATATAGATATATAAAATATCTGTCTAAAACTGATATATATTTATCTATAAGTGTATAGATAAATATCTATAACTATATAGATAAATATATAGTTACATAAAAATATATCTGTCTAAAAACTGATATATGTGTCTGAAACCTGCATGGTAGGTAGGGGGATACTGTTTTACATAGAGGTGATCCTTTCTTCTTCCTTTGCACTCATGTGAAGTCAGTATATTTGTTTAAAGATAGTAATTCAATATGGAAATATTTAAATGTATATTTAAAGGGAATGATTAGAACTAAAAAAATAAAATAACATAAAATGGGAAAGGGTGGAGCAGGCAATGTAAACTCACTGCCAGGTCTTTTATAATCCAGGGTTGACAGAATGCATCTAACTTTTATAAATTGAGGACAAGGGTAACAGATATAAAAAGTAAAGTTATTATGATAATTAGCAGAAAACCTAAAAGTGGTTAACATGTTACATGAAATCTATGTACAGCGTCTGAAAAATACAACCATATAAAATTTGTTTACATCTGGCTTCTAGGATTCCAGATGATTTCATTGATTTTTAAAATTTTATATATTTCTGTATTTTTGCAATTCATAGCGAGGAAAAATGACAAAGTTATTCAGGTTGAATGTGTTTAGTCTTATGAAAAGCAATGCTAACTGTTCTCAAAACTTTATAATTTTGGATTTTCTAGGAAATAAGTACTAAATTTCATAATTTGCTGTCAGTTGTCTAGCTTAATCTGTTGTGGTGACATAAAAAGTATACAGAAATCATGTGCCAAGGGAAAAGCATTTTTCAACAATAATTATATTTCAATGTCTCAAGTGTGGAAAAATGGTACATATACATTTTATAGATACTAAAAAAAAGAGAGAGAGAGAAATCTAATGCTGAAAAGCAATTATAATAACCAGGTGTAATCAGGAGAGACCTCATGAAGAATGTGAGAATTCACCTGTGTTTTAAAGGAAGAAAGGAATTTCATTATCAGAAGACAGGAAGAAGAATATTCAAAAGGCCTCACACAGTAACAGATATTTACAAGCGTAATTCATAGCATGGGAGAAGGGAAGTTAATTACCAGGTTACTAAGGTAATGTTTCATTATATTGAAAATAAAGTATTTTTCACTTAAACCAGGTCTAATTACCTGCTGGGAAAGAAATCTATGTAATAAACCCTGGCCAAAAAATATCAGGGCCACAGTGAGTTACCACTGCATACCTAAATGAGTAGACCACTGGATAAAACAGTATACATACTAGCCAAATTGAAAAAAAAAATAAATCTATCTTTACCAACTATTGATGAAGAGAAAGTAGGTTACTACATACACTGCTGGTGAAAGTATAAAATAATTCAACCACTTGACAAAACAGACTTTCAAAGTAAAGTTAGACCATTTTTTAAAACATTTTTCCCTAAAAATGTGTGCAATTCACTCTTCCCTAATAATCATGAATAAGGAATTGATGTATGTTCTATTCTTTATATTGTTCCTATATTTTGATCATACAGGCATCATTTATACTCTACACAGTCAAGTATATATATAAATGGCTGTACATTCCACAGCATATTTTGTTTAGAAATCACCTATGTGTAGTGATGGTCATTTGAAAGCCTCAATAATCTGAAAACATTATTGCAATAATACACTTTATCAAGAATCAAAACAAAATATCCCAGGATTTGGCCAAATGTGAATAATGAGCAACTTCGGATTTTAAAAAAACAATTATTGAATGATCTGAAAATCAGTTAGCCTTTGAGCTAATGAGTTAAGGATGACACAGCCAAGTGACTTCTTTAGTCCCAAAAGGATGGAAAGGGCTCTGCCCTCAATGTACCAGAACACCCGTTCTAGAGAGACAAAAATTAACGTCCCACCCAGCTGTGCTAACATCTGTTTACCTGTTCTCTGGGGAAGAATAAATGTTAAATAAAAGATGGTGATTAATAGAAACATTGCTAAGAAAACTGTCTAAGATAAATAGCCACAGCATTAAGAGAAATCCTGTTTTGCTGAGACTTGTGGTAGTTTTACAGGTGGGTATGATTTACTGATTTAAACTTTCTCCATTGTGTAAAAAGTAATATGAATGTAACACATTTTCTTCCTGATTTTATGATATATAGCGAACTAAAATTTTTGCTTAACCCAAACTCTATCTTAGTGACAAATTATGTAACATCAATAATACTTAGGAAATTAACATGAATATTATGCACAAGTAAGATAAATCATGTGTTCTAAATAATAGATTTCTTACTGATAAATAAGCCAAAGTACTTAGCAGCAAAAATAATATATCAGAGATGATATTAATTCCAAATAATGGTGAATCTGAGTTAGGGTTAATAGTTTCAATAAAGATAATCTGAATTTTTTTCAATCCATGTAATTATCTATGAACAATACACACGATTAACTATATAAAATGAAGTGGAAAGGAGAAAAAAATTTTGCTTCCATATATTAGTGATTATGGATTTCATTCTTGAATTTACGATTAATCCACAGAATAATTTTTATCTCCTTTTCTCTACACCTGCAGGTTTCTGGTAATCTTATATTGCTTGTCTGTAAAGTCAGTTATTATGAGCTAGTTTTTCATTATATATTGGAACTCAATGTAATATTTAATATATACTTAGCAAGATATAGTTTTAATAAAAACTAGTTTATCATTAAATCAAGTATTAAACTACATAAACAATCTGAAACCTGTCTTAATGACAAGAGTCTGTACAGCTTACTGGCTTAAACTCTGTCTTGCAGTTTGAAATCCTGGAGAGATAAGAACAATTCTTATCAGTTTTAAAAGCATGATCATGTCACTGTATCCAGCTTGGCCCATTTATAGTTCTTAATTCTTAAGAAACTCACTCTCCATGGGTAACACTCTATAAAGCCAATTCAAGGGCCTGAATTCATTCTTTTCACTTAAAATCACTACACCTCTAGTTTACTGTTTTTCTGCAATAGAGGTAAGACTAATGTAAAGCAAGCTCTGCAAATTTTTATTTTTCTATGACTTCCTGGGCCATTACTGTGATCTATGTATAGATAGAATAATGGACCAGGCCTCTGATCCACGGCAAAGACCTTAGCACATTACATAATAAAAAGCAATTCATAGCTTTCTTACAGCATATTTATTTTAAATTAATATTCATTAGCTTCTGAATCCTGAGCACCCAGAAAAAGCGAGTGCAAAACTCAGTTGCAAATAAATGCTGTTATGTCTTCATTAGCATATTCACATTTACTAATGCAAAAAAAAAAAAAAAAGATGATGAGAAATATCCCAGGTTCTAACCATTCTCATTTGGATATTATGCAGATAAACAGCCTGAATTTTATCGTGAGAAATAAGTTAGTTTGTTTGTGCAATAAGATATAGTTTCTAACCATAAATAGGGAATAAAATGTACTAAAAAAGAAAATTCAAATGTGGAATCATTCTTATTTAGTCCAGCAAAACCTCATTGACCCATGCCTCATGAGGGAACTCCTAGTCAATAACGGTGAAGGCAAAAATTATGATATGGATGGTAAATGCATTAGTGAGACCCTAATACTCATCTTTTACTTGGGATATCTGAATAAATAAAATAAATTTAATTAACATATTAAACACTGTATATATGCATATATATGTGTGTATATATGTGTATGTTTTATAGAGAGGGAATATACATTTTCTTAGCAAATTTTCCTACGTGTCTACTAAAAATTCCTACATGAACACAGTTGTAAATTATGAGAAATTTTTAATGAATAAGAATTCATGAGATTCCCCCCTATAAAATATCAAAGTAGAAAGATATTCAGTGCTTGAAGTAACAGTGTTCTAAAATCACTATGTATCTCAGTCAAGAAAGAGGGGAATTTTACAAAGTAAGATGTATGATTATTAGTAATTGTTTGGCCTTAAGACTCTTGAGTAAAAATTTTGGTCTGCAAATAAACTTTCTTATTCTCGTCTCCCTCACATATAGGAATGATGGTATTGGCCTTCTGTTAGGATTGTGACATCTAAAAGATAACATGTGTTTAAGTGTTTAGCATATGTCTGGCAAATAGGAGACACCAGACAGTGCACAGGAAATATAACTACAATGCTAGCAGAATAATAATGCTGACTGTAGGGAGTGGTAATAGCATACTCATAGTTGCGCTTTCTTAGATTTGCGATGTTGTCATAGTTTGATTCCTGTTTTAATGCTTGACCACTGACTTTTTTTTTTTTTACATTTTTCTATTGAGTTATAGTCGTTTTACAATGTTGTGTCAAATTCCAGTGTAGAACACAGTTTTTCAGTTATACATGAACATACATATTTCATTGTCACATTTTTTTTTTCGCTGTGAGCTACCACAAGATCTTGTATGCATTTCCCTGTGCTATACAGTATAATCTTGTTTATCTATTCTGCATATACCTGTCAGTATCTATAAATTTTGAATTTGCAGTCTGTCCCTTTCCACCCTCTACCCCCTTGGCAACCACAAGTTTGTATTCTGTCTATGAGTCTGTTTCTGTTTTGTATTTATGTTCTTTTTTTTTTTTTTTAAGATTCCACATATAAGTGATCTCATGTGGTATTTTTCTTTCTCTTTCTGGCTTACTTCACTTAGAATGACATTCTCCAGGAACATCCATGTTGCTGCAAATGACATTATGTTTTCGGTTTCTATGGCTGAGTAATATTCCATTGTATAAATATACCACTTTTTCTTTATCCAGTCATCTGTTGATGAGCATTTAGGCTGTTTCCGTGTCTTGGCTATTGTAAATGGTGCTGCTATGAACATTGGGGTGCAGGTGTCATTCTGAAATAGGGTTCCTTCTGGATATATGCCCAGGAGCAGGATTCCTGGGTCATATGGTAAGTCTATTCCTAATCTTTTGAAGAATCTCTATATTGTTTTCCACAGTGGTTGCACCAAACTGCATTCCCACCATCAGTGAAGGAGGGTTCCCTTTTCTCCACAGCCTCTCCAGCATTTGTCATTTGTGGGTTTTTGAATGATGGTCATTCTGACAGGTGTGAGATGATACCTCATTGTAGTTTTGATTTGCATTTCTCTGATAATTAGTAATATTGAGCATTTTTTCATGTGCCTATTGGTCATTTGTATTTATTCCTTGGAGAATTGCTTGTTAAGGTTTTTTGCCCATTTTTGGACTGAGTTGTTTGTTTTTTTCTTATTAAGTCATATGAGCTGCTTACGTAATCTGGAGATAAACCTTTGTCAGTTTCATCTTTTGCAAAAATTTTTTTCCTATTCCCTAGGTTGTCGTTTTGTTTTGCTTCTGGTTTCCTTTGCTGTGCAGAAGCTTGTAAGTTTCATTAGGTCCCATTTGTTTATTTTTGCTTTTGTTTCTATTGCTTGAGTTCTAGAAGAACATTTTTGAGATGTATGTGAGATAATGTTTTGTCTATTTTTTCTTCTAGGAGGTTTATTGTATCTTGTCTTATGTTTAAGTCTTTGATCCATTTTGAGTTTATTTTTGTGTGTGGTGTAAGGGAGTGTTCAGCTTCATGGATTTACATACTGCTGCCCAATTTTGCCAACATCATTTGCTAAAGAGACTGTCTTTATTCCATTGTATATTCTTGCCTCCTTTGTCGAAGATGAGTTGACCAAAAGTTTGTGGGTTCATTTCTGGGCTCCCTATTCTGTTCCATTGGTCCATATGTCTGTTTTTGTACCAATACCATGCTGTCTTGATGACTGTAGCTCTATAGTATTGTCTGAAGTCTGGGAGAGTTATTCTTCCAGCCTCTTTCTTTTTCTTCAGTAGTGCTTTGGCAATTCTAGGTCTTTTGTGGTTCTATATAAATTTTATTATGATTTGTTCTAGTTCTGTGAAATATGTCCTGGGTAATTTGATATGGATTGTATTAAATCTGTAGATTGCCTTGGACAGTGTGACCATTTTGACAATATTGATTCTTCCAGTCCAAGAGCATGGGATATCTTTCCATTATTTTAAGTCTTCTTTAATTTCCTTCATCAGTGTTTTATAGTGTTCCATGTATAAGTCTTTCACCTCCTTGGTTAGATTTATTACTAGATATTTTATTACTTTGGGTCCTGTTTTAAAAGGGATTGTTTGTTTACTTTCTTTTCCTGTTGACTCATCATTAAGGTAAAGTAATGCAACTGATTTTTGTACGTTAATCTTGTAACCTGCTACCTTGCTGAATTCTTTGATTAGTTCTAGTAGTTTTTGTGTGGACCTTTAAGGGTTTTCTATCATGTCATCTGCATATAGTGAGACTTTTACCTCTTCTTCTCCAATTTGGATCCCTTTTATTTCTCTTTCTTGCCTGACTGCTGTGGCTAGGACTTCCAAGTCTATGTTGAATAGGAGTGGTGATAGTGGGCAGCCTTGTCCTGTCCCAGATTTTAGTGGGACGCTTTTGAGTTTTTCACTATTGAGTACCATGCTGGCTGTAGGTTTGTCATATATAGCTTTTATTATGTTGAGGTATGTACCGTCTATACCCACTTTGGTGAGAGTTTTTATCATAAATGGGTGTTGAATTTTATCAAATGCTTTTTCTGCATCTATTGAGATGATCATGTGGTTTTTGTCCTTTCTCTTGTTGATGTGATGTATTACATTGATTGATTTGCATATATTGAACCACCCTTGTGTCCCTGAGATGAACCCCACTTGATCATGATGTATGTATAATCTTTTTTATGTGCTGTTGGGTTCTATTTGCTAATATTTTGGTGAGGATTTTTGCATCTATGTTCATCAGTGATACTGGTCTATAGTTCTCTTTTTTGGTAGTGTCTTTGCCACATTTGGTATCCATGCTTGTATTTTGAATGAAGAAAGAACAAAATACTTTTCTGACGAATCCCATTTTATAAATATCTTCCCTTTCTCATGGTTGAAATTTTTTAAAAGCCTTCCCACACCTATTAATTTACCATCTGTAGAAGGATGTGACACACTTACACAGTGATGGCTCTGTCACTGTCTGTTTATAATTAAGGTTGAAAAGGCATTTGTAATGTACTTTAATTAACTAGTCATGGTTTGTGGTAAAATTTCCAAAAATAACAAAGACTGAATGGTCACATTTTTCACTCTAAGGGTGTATAAATTTAGCAAAAGTCATCAAACAGCTGCTGCTTGTTTTCTTAATCTCATAAATCTTAATAAATTTTCTATTAACATCAGCAGATTTCTAAATTGGACTTGGTACTTTGTTAACTAGTGAAACTTTTTTGAGCTCTGTATTATCAGTATGAAGCATCACTTTGACCAACATGGTTGTATTTATTCTTCATAAATTTTCAAATCTCAAACACTGTGACAAAAGAGTACCCACCCACCCAAATTAGGTTAAAAATATATCCCCAATATTTCTAATCATCTATTATAAGCATCACACAGGGAAGTTATTTTTAAACATTAAAAGCAATTTTATGATTTTCTTGACACATTTGCTTTATTATTTTATAGCAAGCTCATTTCAAAAGATAAAGGCATCCAAATAATATTATTCTCAAGGTGAACAATGTGGCTGCAATAAGCCTCTATAATTAGTACCTTTGTCATTTATTCGATGGTCTATTAAATTTGAAAGCTAGTGTTATAATGGACTGAGATAATGACACAGCACATGCATAAATAAAACCTGAGATGAATAACTGATGAAATTATGGTAAATTGCTTTTGAGACAACAGTTGTTGGAGAATCTTTTTAGTGTATGCCTCTGCTAGCAGGATTTCAAAAGGAAGATGAATTAAGTCTGGTTGAGAGTCTTGTGCCTTTTAAGAAAACACTGTCAGATAAAAGGATTGTTGATGGGAAATGGAGATCCAGAAGGGTCGGCTCTAGTCTGTAGTGTGACGTGGCAGCCACTTAGGCTCAGCAGATATCCCATCTTCTCCGTGATATGCCCCAGCCCCCCTCCCATTTAAAGTGAGACCATGTGACTAGTTTTGTCCATAGATGGAAGGCAGAAATCATAAGCATCTCTTCTGGTTTGAGATGCTTAAAAACAGTTAAGCATCCTCCTCCATTCTCTTGCTGCAGTAAATGAGGAATCCTCAATCTCAGATGATGACATGAAAAGATGAAAGGAGCCTGCATCCTGAAAGACTGGAGAGAGGAGAGTCCCTGTGGACTCACAGTGCAATCTGAGAGCATATGGAGTTAATTCTTGTTGTTTTCAGTCACCCGTGTAGAGATTTTTATTTTGTGGCAATTAGTGTGCATGTTTTCCTGAATACAGATAATTCAAATGAAGTAAAAATATAAATAACTAAAATGTAGGCCATCCTAGGAAAATTAAGGAAACTTTTATTACTGAGTCTACGCTCTTAAGGAGCTGAAACCAGTTAGAAGTAAAAATGATCATAATACGAGCATTTGGTGGCATTGGTTAGTTGAACGTGCTATTTGTGTTACAGCTAGCTCTGTTTGTTAAGATGTAAAAAATGGAAGATGCTCTCAACTCAGAGCCCTCACTGAAACAAGGAAATACAGATACTGAGGAATCTATTGAACTTTGAATGTTGTTTAAACATTCCTGGAAACAAAAGAACGGGACAGCATGTATGAGGTAGCATCTCATATCATCATAGACATAGCTTCAGCTTTGTCTGAACTGTAGGATTTTAATGACAAAAAAGTACATTGTGTGGTTTGATCTGGTGTAGTACAGATCTCATGTGCTAGCACTCAAATTAAAAGAAAAAAAAATTGGAGTTCCATGTGAATAGATTCCCCAGAAGTTGTGCAATGTGATGACCCTGACCACTGATCCTCTCTTTTTAACTCTAACAAGCTCTTATGGGACAGTGCTATTGAAGGAAATCTATCCACTGGGGGAAAAAAAAAAAGAAACACTAATGATTTAATTGGTCCAATTCTCTCACCCAAACAGTATGAGTGTCCTCTGAGTTCATCACCTTCTTTCTTATTATCTGTGTGAATACATCCCCACTGATAACCTCAACCACTATGCTAATGACTTTACAGCCTGCATTTCAAACTAGATCTGTCTGTAGAACATTAGACTCATTTTTCTGCCTGCCATCTGAGTATTTCCAGTAGGCTGAACTATTGGACAAAAAACCCAACTCAATTAAACCTACAGCATCAGCATACAAATCTCGCACTGTGGCGTGGTTTCTTAGCTTACATTGGGCTGTTGCCTGTGGAATGTTCCCAATAGAATTCTCAGGTGCCTCTTGGATGTCTGGCCAGGATTTTCTGTTTTCATCATTCTCTAATATACAGATTTTTTTCCCCTATATCTGTTTCTAGGCTTCTAACAATCTTCAGCAAAGGATGTATGAATGAGATCTAAATTCCAAGGATGAATTATCCAAAAAAGTATCACTGTAATAGTGATTAAAATTTCCATTTGACTTCTTAAAAAAGGCATAAGACTTTTGGTTTGGAAAGAGAGACAGGGTTTAAATTAACCATCAACTTAAACAGTATAATGCTTCTAAGTATGGCCACTGTTCCAGTAAAGTTTTGATTGTTTGTTTTTAAATTATGAAACAATAAGGTTATAATGGTATATAGAAATCTTATTTATTCTGTTAATCAATTGGTACACAATAAAGCTAGGGTTTTCATGAAATGGCTGTAAAGAAAGAAAAACAAAATATATTTTTCATCTCAAAATTATCTTAAATTTGTTCATTTACCAAATACATTTCATCCTACACCCAACGACCCTGGCGTCCATTGCCGTGTTTATCATGGAAGTTTTATGTTGCTGTTTCATATTATCAACCGCTATTGGGACTCTTGCTAAAATTTCTTCAAAATTATCTATAAAATCTTATGTCTACAAATCCTTTTGAAGTTTATAACACTGATATATTTGTCTTAGATTTTATTTGGCTGTTTACAGTATAGGTAATTATAGAACATATAAGAACTTTGTCTATTAAATTACAATATTCTAGCTTTAAAGTTACCATGGTTATTTATATTCCAGTTACATATATTCTGGAAAGCTTAATAATAAGCAGTTACATAAATGTAACCCTCTTTAAGAAGTGAATGCATTAGTCTTTCTTCACTGTTTTATTTCCAACACCTTGAAAAGCATCTGTCATTTCATATAAGTGTTTAATAAATAAATTGTGAACACATGAATGAAAAACAAATAACTTATCCCTGTAATAAGTTGAGCCCTTGTTTTAAAAGCAAATTATATTATACTTGACAAAAAAAAATATAACTCCTATAATTGTGAGAATTGGACTGTGAATACATTTCTGAAATAAAAATAGTTACCACTTACATTGCTTTCTGTAAATCAAATGAAAACAAAAGTAACACTATTACAAATTCCATTCACCATGTTAGAAAAATCAGCTACTAAAACCACAGGAAGGACCTCATCTGAGGGCGGCAATTCAGTCAGAGGGACAGGTTCATCTTGCAGTGTATTTATTTGGTTTTGGTGTATTCAGGTCGCCCTTCGGTGACAGATATTTGAAAGTAGATTCTTACAGCAGTCTTTGTAACAGCCTCATTTACCAGAAGCTGGAAAGGGAACGTTCAAATTTCAGTCTCCCTGCAGCTGGGTTGTCCATAAGTCATCACTGAGGCTAAATAAATGAAGATTTTCATGTGTTCCTTTCCTTGCTCCCCAGAATCTGAGAAAAATACATATAAAAATAAATGCACATGGCGCAGATATCACATGCTGATGATGATGGAGCAGAAAGGTAGAAGAAGTCTTATTTTTATGACTTTCTTCAGCCAGCACATCATCCTTAGAAGTCCTGCCTTCAGCATTTTTATTATATGACAGATAAAAATGTATCTATGTAATCAATTTTTGTCAGATTTTCTGTCATTTGCAGCTTAATGCAACTCTAAATATTTCATTTTTCTGCAAGATAATATTTGTTTTTAGCATTTACTTTTATCAGAATATACTTACAATATATTCAATATAGCAAAATATGTATTGTGCAAAATTTCTTTGTGTCAGTCTTAAGAAATATCTGTTTACTCTCTAATCTGATGGTAGAGAGCCAGGTTGATAAAATATATGGATAAAGATAACATTCTTAGCATAGGCATCTTTCCCTATCTCTCAATTCCCTTTTTCTTTTTCAATATTACTGATGTATAATTGGCAAATATATTTTAATCTATTTGAGCTGTACAAGGGAGGTGATTTGGTACCCATTGTGAAAATATTTTCAAACCAATAATACATTCATCACCTTTCATACTTACCTTTTTAAAATTTTTTGTGAAAAGTTAAGTTATACTCTCCTAGAAAATTTCAGTTATACAATATAATATTATCAACTGTCATCACCATGTGATACACTAGATCCTCAAACCTTACTCATCTTATAATTGAAAGTTTGTACACTTTTACCAATATCTCCCTATTTCCAACTCCTGGACTTTGGCAAACACCATTCAAATCTCTTCTGTTTCTGTAAGTTGTTTTTGTTTTTGTTTTTATGGTTTTACATATAAGTGATACCATACAGTATTTATCTCTCTTTTTGGCTTCTTTTCACTTCATATAATGTACTCCAGTTTCATCCATGTTCTTGTGAATGACAGGAATTCCATTTTTAAGGTTGAGTAATATTCCAATGTGTATATATACTGCATTTTCTGCATACTTTTCCGTAAGTGGATATTTATGCTGTTTCCATCCCTTGGTTATTGTGAATAATGCTACAATGGACGTATGAGTACAGATATCTCTTTAAGATAATGATTTTGTATTCTTTGGGTATATATCCAGAATTAGGATTGCTAGATCATATGGTAGTTCTATTTTCAAATTTTTGAGGACCTCCATATAATTTTCCATAAAGATTGTACCATTTCACATTACCATCAACAGTGCATAAGGGCTCCCTTCCCCCCACATCCTTTCCTGAGGTTGCTATCTATTGTCTTTTTGATAACAGACATCCTAACATATGTGAGGTGATATTCTGACAGTTGTGAGGTTTTGAATTGCATTTCCTTAATGAAACATCGAATGTCTTTTCAGTTACCCATTAACCATTTGTGTGTTTTCTTTGAAAAAAATGTCTGTTTAGGTCTTCTGGCTATATTTAAATTTAGTTCTTTGTTTTTTGTTTGAGTTATATGAATTCTTTTTATATTTTTATATTAACTCTTTATCAGATATAAGATTTGCAAATGTTTTCTCTCATTCCATGGGTTACCTTTTGACTTTGTTTATGGATTTCTTTGCTGTGCAGAAGCTTTGTAGTTTTATGGAGTCCTATTTGCTTATTTTGCTTTTGTTGCCTTTGCTTTTAAGTCAAATCCAAAAAATGATTGTCAAGACCAAGAATTGACTGCTGTGTGTTCTTTTATCAGTTCTGTGGGTTCAGGACTTACCCTTAAGTCTTTAATCCATTTTGAGTTGATTTCTGTATCTGGCATAAGATACAGGGATCCAGTTTCATTTTTCTGCATGTGGATATCTTTTTCCCAACACAATTTATTAACAAAACTATCCTGTCCCTATCGCATATTTTTGACTACGTCATTGTAAACTATTTGACAATGTATGCATCAATTTATTTCTGGGCTCTATTTTGTTCCATTGATATTTGGGTCTATTTCTATGCCACTGCCTTACTGTTTTGATCACTATCACTTTAAAATATAGCTCAAAACCAGTAAATTTCTTATTCTCTTGTGTGGAACATAATCCCCTCTTTCTTCATTTTCCTTGGTTCACTGTGTTGGCTTTTGCTTATTAGATAAATCAGCCTCCCTCTTCCACTCTTGACAAATTGGCCTCCTGTAGTAGTTAGACCTTGTCAGTCAGCCTGGCCTGAGCTCCTTGGTAGCCTCTCACATCGTTGTGATTGTACAAGCCTCTGTCTTTGTCCTTAGTGGCTCCCAGTAGTTAAGGGTGTGCCATGACTCATCAGTGTCCCAAAGATGGTGATCATATTCAACCGATGTAGGATGATTAGAAGTGGGACCTCAGAGAGCAGTGGGACAAGTATGCCTTCAGTCCCCTTTCAGGAAGAATCAGAGAGATGTGCCTCTTTGCTCCCTCTGCATTTACCCAGGTGTATAGCCATAGGTGGTGCACTTATGCCCGTTAAAACACTGCTTCTTTGTTCGCTGTAGTCCTATGGTACTTGTGAATACAAGCCTCAGTGACAATCAGCTAGCTGATTTAGGGCCCATCCCTCAGGTGGTGGCATTAAAATCAGGACACTCAGTGCATGGTCCAACCTTTTGCTGTTCAGGGAGAAGCTGGAAGTTGAGTGTTCTCTCCCAATTATATGCTTTTGGGCCAAGGGGTTTATGGCAAGTGTATCTCAGCCTTTATTACCTAGTTCAATGTGTGTCTTTTCTCAGTCACTCAGTGTGTATGAGTCACTTGGCTAATTCCTGGATTTCTCTCAGAAGGTATTGTTCAGTGTGTAGCTGTGTATTTTGTGGTGCCATCTTGGTCTGGAGTCTTCTCTTTCATTTTCTACTTTAAAAATAATATTCATAAAATAATTAACATCCTACACCATATAATATCACAGGAAAGGGGTCCAATCTTACTCTATACAACTTTGATGAGTTTTAAAAGACATGGTGCACTTGGTGAAAAACAATGATATCACGTTATTCTGTACAGCCTATGAGCAGGCACCTCTTAGTGAGTAAATAGAAGTCTTGTTTATTCTCCTCCAGTTTGGGATAAATCCTAGCCTGGGATGCTGGAGCTGATAGAAAGGGGGTATCTATTTGTCCAATTGTCTCACTCAGAACCAGCATCTGCTTTATGAATAGAGAAAATGTATAGAGGGAAGCATGCCAGCCCTTCAAATCAGTTATCTCAAAAACATACAACTATGTTTTTTGATGTTTCAAAAAAATAACAAAATTTTGATTTTCAAAAGTTAGTAATTTCTCCAGGTAGCCACAGTCTGCCAAGATGAAAATGAAGAAAAACTGAGTTTTCCCTTTGTTTCAGATAACTCTTTATATCATGCAGATAAACTAGATTCTTTGAACAGTCCTCCACAAGGAAACATACATCCACATTAAATATATTCCTTCTTAATTCTTCAGAATTTAAAAACTAGACAGAAATCCTGAGCCTTGGACCCAATCATCAGCTACCAATAGAATAACAAGGAAAAATGTGTAGGAATGATCAAACGGAAAGCATTTATTAGACCAAAACAAACATCCTACAGGCCTTAACTTTAGAAAAACTTCAGTTGAAGACAAATAAAAACCCTTCTTATTCCATTCAAGAATCCCCAAGTTGTCACATTACAAAGGTTTTTTCTTGAAGCCTACCGGCTAAGTTATCTATCCATCCATCTATGTACCCACTATCATTTAAAATAACTTATCCATTACTTGTGTATTGATTTGTCCATTCATTCTCCACTTTCCTAATGTTGGTTGAGTGTCTAATAAAGATTACACATGGGCCCATGTGTAAGAAATACACATATGAGTAGATATGCTTAATCTCTGCCTCCTGATGTGTGTAGCCTGGAGGGAAAAGGGAACTTGTTCTGTTTTCTTTGTGGCATTGCCTTCTAGCAGCTGCCTTTTCAGACTTTGCTTTCCTCATAATCTCCTCTTCATAGGGTTGGGTGAGTTGGCATCCCTACTGATTGATGCTCTGAATTTGCTACTGTGTTAGTCTGCTCGGCTTCCCTTGCTCCGAAGACCTTTGGGGTCTCTGTTAGGAGCTCTTCCTCCATCTTCCTTTGCATTGCCCTTGCTCAGGCCTGTGTCTTTAACCCTCACCATTGTCCTAAACCCTGCGTTGGGGGTTCTCAATGCCATTGCCCCTGCCCAAAAGGGCCTAAGTTTAAGGAACTGTCTGTTTTGAGTAAACTGCTGCTTCAGCAAATGACGTTTGGAAAATTGACTTTCTCAACCTTAGTTTTCAGGGAACTTATTTTTAGGGAATTGATTTAGAGCCCTAACAAATTCTTAGCTTTCTGCTGCTGATGACAGTCAATGAGACTGAAAGCAATGCCATAGCTAAAGCCCTTTAGGGTTTTTTTGCCCTAGATAAGCCATTAGTAATATGAGCTCTGAACTCACACACAATTAGGCAGAGGATAAGATGGCCAGTGGAAAATGGGCCAGTAAAACCCCATTGTTTTCCTAGTATTCTCTTCTTTGTCATTATTTCATGGACTCAAATTTATCAACTCCGTAATGTTAAAAAGCAATGGGATCCCAAAAGGGTGTTCTTAGACAATATCCTTTCATATAAGAATATATATTTTCTTTTGTAATACCTTCTTCCTTGGATATATGTGGTTCTGCGAGGTTAACAAGAGGAAATGGATATATCAGGCTGTTAGATCTCACTAGTCTAACAACAGATTGCTCAAAAATTATCAGAAGATTTTCCAAACATACTAGAAAACATGTGATAGATTTCACCCCAAAGGACAGATGATTGTTACATATGTCTTCACCCTACTTAGATAGTTATGGATAGTAATAATAATAATAATAAGATGATGATGATGATGACGACGATGATGGTGGTGGTGGTGATGGTGTGAGGTGTTTGACAGATTTGTCAGGTATAGGATTTGATTCCAGTTTATGATGATGTCAAGGTCTACCACCACTAGCATTATACCTCTAGTCTCTTCAGATATAGGAATCAGTTTTTAATTCCTTTGTATAGGACATTATAATAATAGCCAATTACTTTACCAGCAAGAGTTTATTTGGTCCTAGTAGAGGAACTGCAATTTGAGAAATGCATGCTATTGAGGAACAAAGGCAAATCCAGAGAAGAAGGAAGGAGGGGAATTTTGAGTTAGGAGGGGCTATGATAACCAACAAGTCCCTAGGAGGAAACTGCCAGAATCTAAAGTATGGAAGCTTCTCATTGGTTGAGCTACTGTAGCCTCTGATTGGCTGGGGTCTCTGATTGGCTGGGCTGTCACTGGGCAGAGAGAAGTTTTCTTCTTCCTGCTGGCCTGCTGGCCAGTAAAGTAGAGGTACATTTCCATCAGAGATGTAAGTAATGTCTCTTCCTGTTTGGAATAGTGGAGGATCCATGACCGGGCATGAGGCCCCCTCCTACAGGCCTGCCCAACTCCAGTTTAGCTGAGGTTCCTTTAATTCCACAGTATAACATCCATATAGTTGTAGATTCAGTTTCTCTACCATTATTTCTAAGTAACAAAATAAGGATTTCTTAATATAGAAAAAAATGAAAACATGATGTGTTATTATAAAAGATGCACTTCTGTGTTTTCAAGCGAAGTAAGTAAAGGCTGACTTCTGAAAGGCCACAGCAATCCACTATCAAATATGGAATCTACTAACTTACACAAAGTCCAGACACGGCTCAGGAAAGGAGACAAAATCATACCCTTCTCTCTCCAGCACTCCCTGCAGACAGGTGGGGAGACTTCCTGGGAAATCGATCTGGATATCTGGCTGCTACATGTGTCCTGATGGAATATGTTTAGAATCAAGGTTCTCCACAGTCTATGTTTAGAGTTTCCAAAGGAGCCTATTTCCTCCAAATTCTAAACTTCCCTGCACAAATTTAAGCCTACATTCTGCTTATCTGTGCCCCCTCGGTGCCCTCGGTTTAGAGTGGTAGTTGGTAAGACATTCACTGTTGTCAGAATGAGATTTCTTCAAGAATTGCAGATCCCGTGGTCCCACAGTCTCCAATAAGCCTATTTTTGGGTCAAAAGGGCAGGCTTGAAGTGCGCAGCAAAGGAAAGCACGAACACTTAAGATAACAGAATAAGATCCATGTCCTCAAAGGTCTTGGCCTGGAAGCATCTCCTTATTAAATAATGGAGGCTGGGATAAGCATCGCCCACTTCACTTGTGATTCTATTTTCCCATGACATTCATTTCTCAACCCTTCTGGATACAAAACAATACCTTGGGGAAGCTACTAATAATATGTATTCAGAGGAAACAACCAGAAATTAGGTACTTGATAGAACCGTTGAGGAGTCTATGTTTATGTAAATCTACAGGTTAATTTGATGCTCGACAAATGTTGAAAACTGAAGGTTTTTACATTAGGATCCCCTCGGCCCCAGTTAGATTCCAACTTTCCCCCACCCAGATGTAGACCTCTTCTTTAATTCCAAATAAAGTTGTAAGTAACATTCAGTTGCTTCATCTTAGAAGATTTTGTAGACTGAATTTTCCTGAAAAATGTTATCACAGAAGGAAAATAAAACAAAACAAGGGAGACAGGGATCATAGTGACTTGTTACAAAGCACAGGATTCGCTTCAGAGTAGCTCTCCCTCTGTCTCAGGCTTCCAAGCCCTTTACAATTTCTCATTCTGTTTGAACTTTTATGTTCTGTTTATAAGAAGGCAAACCTCAAATGGCTGCTCAAATATTCTTTTATTGACCACAGGATCTGGTTCTCTGGACACCTGACTCAGTACTGAATGCCTAAAGTGAGCCAGAGCATTATTCAGACCTGCCATCTTAGCCTTACTTTTTTCTTAAAGGGACAGGTTTTGTGTGTGTTTTATTTGGTTTTTGAGAGATGTGCAAAATGATACATTGAGATGGTCTCAGTCATGAAGGAGAGACACCTTCTCCCTTGAAATCATTAGTCCTTTAGAAACAGAACCTTATTTTAAACAAATTACCTCAAAATATGCCTCAAATCTGCTGTTGGAGTTATCATTTAATGGCACTTAAAAAGACTTATCAAATAAAATAAATTTAGAAAATGTGTAAATAATAATGTCAAATTATAAATACTTAAAAATTTAAAAATTATGTTTTAGAAAAACCTAGAAATAATAGAATAAGAGAATTTTTAGTTAACAACCCAACATCTTTATAATTCATAAGCATTTAGATAGAGAATTTTTATGGCAAAATCTCATTCAATACAATACAAAATTAAAACAAAAAAGTTTAATATGTTGAAAACATTGGATGATTAATAATGAAACTTTAACTATAGACTGAAAAGAAGACCCCAACAAATGGAAATATATTATGTTCTTATATGGAAAATTACTAAATGTATATTTCATTCAAATGTATCCACAAAATTGCAAAAATCCAAATCCAGTTTCAAACTTTCTAAATGATTGTAATATAATCTGGAAGAATTTTTAGAAGTGAAAATAGTGAGAAACATTAAAAAATGTAATAAAAAAAAGCCTTATCAATATGTAAAATATAATATTAACTTAATAAGCATGGTTGTGATTCAGCAATAAGTTCAAGCAACCGATCAGTTACATATAACTTTTTTGTCTGATAAACATTGCTTTCAAAACCAAAGGAAACATGCTAACTTTGATATCATAAGAATTAAAGTCATCTTTACAGCTAGTACTACAACAAAATTAGAAGCAAAGGAAGAAAGTTAGATTACATATATGAGATAAATTAATTGACAGCATCTATAGTGGACAAGAATTGATTAAAATCATTAAAAATATCAATTAAGATATACATCCTGATACATGAGCAAAGGATATATGCAAGCAACTTATGAAAGTGCTCAAATTAGAAATTAAAAATAGGAATTAAAATTTTTAATCAAAAATAAAAAAGACAAGATATAAAACATGGTTTTAATGACCATGTGAAAAAAAAGTTACTCTCATAAGCATACTGTACATGAGCCAATCAGAAAATAAAAATCAAAGAAAACCAATTAAAAATCCAATTGGGCATTTATATCAAGCATTAAGTACTCTATATCCCTTGGTTACTATTATGTACTTTAGGACTCGATTAGTATCTTAGATATGGTATCTTTTTCATGGACGTCACCATCTCTCTTGGAAGACTGATAAATATATCTATGCTTAATGAATAAATCAGCATGGGGGCAAAAGTTACAATTGATGATGTGAAATACACTATGGATATAATTTTGGTTCTCCTTCTGATCCAATAAAAGGTATTTGGTGACTCTGAACTTATATTAATAATTCTTTGTAATGAATTTACAGTAGGTAACAGGTGTTATAAAATATAAACTCATTTCTATAAAGTATTTTTTGTTATCTCACACAGTATTCATTCCTATTAAATGATGTAATAAATAAATAACGTCCAATAGAATACTTTCCAATGCAGCTTTGGCAATTAGGCTGTTACAGCTCTACACTGAATTTTGGAAAAGCAGATAATATTATCGATGTTCTGTTGTTCACCTTGTTATTCTTTGTTTACAGCAGAGGACAGTGAGTCTTTCTGAGTGTTAGTGTTCCCAAGTTTGCATGTACAGTTATGCACAAAGCCAGGATTGTAGCTGGTTGTCCTGAGTGCCAGTCCAGTCTGGTATTCAAGTAGCCTTTTCATTGCAATACCTGAAATGATCAAATAAAGTTAGAAAATTTTAATATGACTACAGATTTTAGTTGTACCTTAGTAAAATGACATTGCTTAAACATACATTAGGCTCTTGAGCTAAAGGAAAACATAGTCTCTCAGTTATTTTATTCTACCTCTTAAAAAAATAGCTCAGGACTTCTTTTCATGGCTTCTGTTTCACTCTGCTTTTGTTAGCATGTAGACTTTATTCAACCTTTATTCTCATCTATCTCTTTCTCAGTGAAATGATATAGCTTTCATCATTGTTATGATTTGGAAGCTCCTCCCCCTCTAGATGTCTGTACTTTCATATAAATGGAAACTAGCTTTCAATAAAATAAATGTAAATAATGCCACACACACAGAGGAATATTGATCTGTTAATCATGAAAAACCAACTTGTCTAGCCAATGACATTTTCGTTATATGGTCCTCAATAATGTCTAACAAACACACAGAAATAATATATAATAAAGGACCATAAAAGTGTATTATTTAGTAGGTATTCACTCATTCAATATATGTATTGAATCCTTATACTTGTCAGGCACTCTGCTTGAGAATGAAGAGACACAAAGAAATATATCAGAACCCTGCGTTAAGAAACTCACAGACACAAAGGCTCAGAGCTCTAATTCTGCTAAACTGTATTAAAATAACCGAATAACATTTATTTCATACGAATCATAAAAGAAAATTAGAAACAACTAAATTTTAGTTTATTTTAAGTAATGATAGCAAAATATTCATTGGAAAATGATTAATCTCAGTTTGGTATAAATTAATATGAGGGCAGCCTGGATTACAAAATGTTATTCAGATTATGCAGGGTAAATACGGTCTTGCATTTGCCAAAAGAAAATTATGTTAAGTATTTTTAGAAGGTAACTAAATTATGTTTAGATACTGAAAACCATTTTATTCTTACAGACTATTCCATGATCTTTTTGCAGATTGGTGGATAGGAACCAAGTACATAGAGCAACTGATTCAGAGTTTAAAACACAAATACTTTGGTTTTCTGAGTTACAGTTTAATTGCATTCCAAGTATATGTTCAGAATACAGTAACATTCATCTAAAACACGTTAATACAAGTTTTAAAAGTTAGGATTTATAAAATCAATAGCTATTAAATTTACCATAGCATTAAACTACATTTTTCCTTAGTTAAGTTATATAGTTTTAGACCCTACTTTGCACTTTTAATTGATTGTCTGCAAGTTTACAAATGAAGCAGAATAAATATATGTGGGTACATCCTCTTTTTTCAGTGTTTCTAATTTGAATTTTCAAAACACAAGATAATATTAGTTTTATATCAGTAGGTATATCAGTAAGAAAATGAAATGTCCTTGTTATTGGAACCTAAAATAGTGCTTGTAAATTTGATTTTTGATAGACAGCAATGCAAAAAAGTACTGAAATGTTTAGAATTTTTCAAAGAGAAAATTGTTGAACAAATAAGTGTTTCCTTAAATCAATTACTGATAATTATGTTTTGTTTTGTTTTAATTTTTTGGTGATCGCTGTGCAATGTAGAATTGCCTTCTTCTAAACACCAACATTTTATTTCCTGGTGCTTTATATAAATATTTTAAAAGATGATTTATTACCTAGTAAATTAATAGAGTTGCTATCACTGTAATGGAGACTTGCTTAACATTATTTCATTATTTCCATAATAAAATAATGTTAATAACTTCATTTCATCAAGCATTATGTCATCATCTCATTATTCATGATTCTTTGCTTCCTTGTAATGGAAAATCAACTCAGACTGGCTTAAGCAATAATAGGAGAGTATAGCCTTTGAAAACTTAAAATTTCATGTTCAGTTTTGTGAAGGAAAAACCGGGCTGGTCTAACAAGATCACTCACAAGTCTAGGAATGTGAAGGAGAGGCTGTGCTGGTCTATCAAGATAACTCACAAATCTAAGTATTGGAATACTGATCTGAGTTCTGCTAGACTAACTTGTAAATCTAGGTTAATTAGTGTTGGTTTGCTGTTTATGTGTTTTTGCTAGCCAGCTGGGTTTTCAAAGATACATATCTGGCTTTGGAATGTTGGTCTGCTGCCTCCCCGCCTCCACTTTTGTGATGATAATGCTGCTAAAGCTGTTCCATGCCTATTAGGCGAATACCCCAAGCTTGTACTTTACCCTATAAAACCTCATGCGCACATCTTGGAGGTGCTCAGAGCTTTGGAGCAGAAGGCCCTCTGAGCCCGCCAGCATAATATGTCTGAGTACTCCAACCCTCCGAGTGGTGCTTGTTTCTTGACTGGCCTGTCGTTTCCATAACATTTTGACATTTTCATTTGGGTGAAAGCTGGAGCTCCAATAACACTATCAGTTGAATGTCTCTCCATCTCTTGCTTCCTGATGCCTCTGAGTGGATTCATTGTCATGTAAGCCTCCCTACTCAGTAGCCCTCAGGTACATGAAACACATATTATTTTATAGGTCACTGTTCCAAAGGAAATAAAGATTTTCTGTCTCAGTGACTCCAACCAAATTCTTTTATTAAGTCTCTTTCATCTGACTTGGGTCAGGCAATTATTCTTTAACCAACAAAAGAGAGCAGAGGCTCATAACATCTCTGAAAGTCTGTGATCAGCCAAGAAAGGTTTACTTCCCCACTTTTGCAGTTAATAGGGTAGAGTCAACCTCAGTCAAAATTCTTGAGTCACAAATGTGATTAGATTTTAATTTCAGCTGCATTTGGTTAATAGATGTTCATCATTAATATGCAGTACTAAGCTTATAGCATTGAGTATATGGAATAATTTGTAAGTACTAAAGTAATGAAGGTCTGGTAGTACCAGAAAAAAAAATTTAGATTACTAGTGATGCAGGAAAAACAGATGTGGGCCGTGAGAAGGGCCGTGTCCCAGGCTTCAGTTGAGCCCCTGGGACGAGCCCTGCCAAGTGTGGGTCCTTGGCTCTGCACAGGAAAGAATTCAAGAGCGAGCCACAGTTGAGTGAGGGTAGATTTATTCAGTGAGATACAGTGAAAGGGAAGAGAAAGTCCACGAGGTGTGGGGATTGGGTGCCCAGATTAAAAGTAGGTACACACTCCATAGACAGAGTGCAGGGAGGTCTCAGAAGGGAGAGGGAGACAGGGAGAGGCAGCCTGAGGCACCCTGTTGCCAGTCTTTATGGGGTCGGTGGCTTCATACGCTAATAAGTGGAAGGACCAGTCTAAGTAGCCTGGGGAAGGGGCTGGGATTCCAAGGAAGTTGGCCATTTCCCACTCTGACCTTCTGTGGCTAGCCTTGGGACAGCCATGGGCCTGTGGGCATGTTATTCACCAGGCTTGTATTACAATGGGCGTATAATGAAGCACAAGATCTGCTAGAAGTCAAATCTCCCACCATCCTGAGCCTCAAGGCCTCCTGGGGGTTGAATCTTTCACCATTTTGATGTTAATGGCTGTAGCATTCCTTGAATGGCTGTGCCCTGCCCCCTTCCTGTCTCACTAGGAGAAGAATGAATGCCTCTGTGACAGGCCCAAAATGTCCACTATACCAATGATAAATATTTTCACCACACTTAACCATCTAAACTAATTTTATGAGTATCAAGACCTCGCAGGAATGGGGTAAGTGGTGTTCCAGCTTTTCTGACTTAATTCTGCCAACACATTTTCTGGATTCAGAGTCCTCTTTCCACCCCTACAATTTTTTATTCCTACTGTATAGCACAGAGAACTATATTCAATACCTTGTAATAACATGTAATGAGAAAGACTATTAAAAGGAACACATATATATGTATGTATAACTTTACCACTACTCTGCACATGTCTACAGTCTTTAACTCAAGTGAGTTTTTCTGGTCATAATGTTTTGCATCCTCTCCCTAAGTCCTAAACTTTAAAACTGCTGAAATTATAAATGGAATCATCACTTATTAAATAGGTAAGATAGAAGCAGAGATGGGTGAGTGGAAACTTGGTCAGATTTTATTATCAGAGAGAGATTAAACAAAGATTATAGAGCAGGCTGTGGCCAGAGCACAACCTGAGATACTGAGTCTGGATGGGGTGAAAATGCACCATCAGTTGACAAATTTTCTCTCCCTCTTTTCTTGCTGTTTTCTTTACTCTCTTTATAAACTTTTCCATGATTCACCCATTATGTCCGCATATCACCTGAAACATATTTGGGGCTCACTTCACAACCGCAATTCCAAGAATGGAAGATAAGCCTGCTGACTTATTTCTCTGTTCCCTTCTTTCTTCATGTGACCTGTACACTCTTTTCAAATTTATCTGTTAGTGAATTTTTAATTTCTTGATATTTTTATGCATTGGACAGCCGTTGACTTTTTCCTCCAAGAATCTTTTCCTGCCTCTTAAATACCACAAATAGGGTATCATTTGCTAACCTATATTTTAAACTGTGGCATTTTTTTAATATAGATATATGCTTAATAATTTAATAATTGCTTTAAATCAATGGTGTTAATGCTGATAATGGTAAACAAACTGATAAATTCATGTACTTTTAAGCAATACTAATAATATGGTAGTATTTACATCATATATGATTATATTATTTGGTAATTATTTAGTAATACATGTCATTTGAATCTATAATTTAAGTACTTTCACCTTTCAGGCACTGAATTAATTAACTTATACATTTGTTTGCATAATTTTCATAATTTACTCATGTAGTTTTCACCACAAAGTATATTTGATGGCAAATAATGTTTGGCAAATATTTCCTATATCACTGCCACTTTATAATAATAATAGTATTAGTAATAAAATATAAAACTAAGAATAATAAAAATGTTATCAACAGTTTTATGTCAAATATCTTGTCAAGAAATTATAATAGACTGACTATTAAAATCCATTTTGAGATGGCTCTTGTCATAAAATTTCTCAAGCATCTACATTCTTCATTGTTACCATATTTAATTTATCAAAAGCAGTTCTATCAGAATTCAAAGGCATCTATACACATATATGTGTATATGACTATGAATTGAGTGGATCTGTAAATCTCAGTACCTGTACCTTTCATTTAAAGATAATATGGAGATATTCAACCCCTTGTGTTCATCGTGACAATGAAGATAGGAGTGGATCTGGTCATCACTATGAGTTAGATACAGTTTATTTTTAGCACCCTCTGTTGATTGTGAATTTCAGTTTTGTGTCAAGTCACTTTTACGAATGTCTTTCAAATAAGTGGTACAGTGCCCATCGGTGTCTTTCCTTCAGAAATTAAATAATACCTTTTGTTCACTCTTTGAGTTACTTATTTCTCCCATATCAAGGTATAACAAGAAAAGAGAAATAAACTAGTCTTTGCAAAGGGATACCCATAGTTCAAATACTCTCTGGTTCTTTCTATGCTTTTTATCATCTAATTTTCCTCAGAAAATTGTCAGATAAAATTTCTTATCTCCTTCATTAGGAAGTCCAGGAAATGGTTCCATATCTGACTTTTTTTTTTAATTTTCAGATGATTACTTTTAATATTTCAAAAAGGGCCATTTGGCAGTAGCCAAGGTGGGTGTGGGTTGGAAATACTAGAGAAGTATAGGGCTTCTAGGAAAACCATGCTTTAAAACTGTAATTAGTCAAGCACACGTGGAGGAGCACACCCACGTGCACCGTAAGGAAGCTTTCCAAGCGGTTGTAAACACAGAGCATGCTCCAGATATTCCTGGTAACTGCACTGCTTTCCCCACCTGAAAAACAAATACATTACTAGAAATAAAATAATAATGTAAATTAAAAAATTATGTAAAAATAATGTAAATAAAAATAAAAAATGAATATAAAATAAATAAAAATACTAATGTAAAAAATAAATATAAAATCAATAAAAATAATAATGTAAATAAAATAATTATGTAAATAAAAAATAATGTAAAAAAAAAAGGTGTCTGAATAGTACTATGATACCTGTAGTAAAAGTTCAGTTACAGAGTAAAGTATAATAAGAACTGAAGTGTTTTAGTTGTAAAACTAAATTCTGACTTCAGATGCTCAAATATTTATCTAATGTAGATCTATAGAAAAGTATATCTTGTCCCTTTCCTTTTGTTAAAAAAACTATTTCAGGCATATGGGAGAAACTACTGATTCAGTTTCCAGAGTAACAAAGAAACTCAAGGGAGCTTGTATGACTTCTAAGATCACGTAGGATTTTAAGTTAAGCTATAACTTATAGAACATTTGCCTAAAATTTATTCTATAAAATAATATTCTATTTTTTTACTTATAATCTCCCTTCAATCTTCCAATAAAAAAGAACTTAACCAATCTCAGGTCCAACCTTATCAGAATTTCCCTGTGTATTTCTACTATTTAGGTTCAGTTTTCTCCATATGAAAAAATATATTTTACCAAAAGTGCAGTCATTATCTCATATGTGATTTTAAGAGTGAATATTAATTTTAAATACATTTAGAATTCCATCCAGTGTTATTTTGCCTGTTCTAGTTTAACACAAATACATCAATAAGACGTGATAATACTCGTATAAAAACAACCTTGACAATTTCCAACAAGTTGATTTCTTCCCAGACAGATAACATTTCACTTGAATATTCAGTTTATGGTTAGTGAGAGGGAACCCCATTCCCATGTAGAAGTCAGCTGCTCAGGCTGCTCTTCCTCTCCATTTCCTGTCCCCATGCTGACAGCGTACCACAATTCTCTCGGGGCTCAGTGTGGCAATCTGTTGCCAATTGTTTCAGCAGCTCATTCCACAATGCCCTCTTGTTTTGAGGATTTCTCATTCTGTTTTGTCTCTCAATTCAAACCCATTAGCTTTATATCTTCCCAAATGTTTCAAAACCTTTAGTCAAGTTGGTGACATCTGTCTGCATCAGGGATCTCCAGGGAAAACTTAAGGAAGCAATCCAAATGGCATCCTGGGAGTGTGGTAACTCCCATCCGTGTGCCTGTAGTCCCTCTATGTCTGGAGGTCTTTGGGAAGAGAGATGCTTTTACCTGAGGACACAGTAAGGGACCCACTGTAACTTTCAATTAGAATTTCCTGAAGGTCATTTTGGGCTCCTAATGCTAGCAGACTAGCAAACACAGAAAGCAGTGGCTACACCTTCAGGGCTACCTGACCCTGGCCATCTTGGGAGGCAGGACTTCTTCTCCATAATGAAGTGAGGAAAGAATGTGTTCAGTGGCAATGGATCCAATGGAACATCTTTTTGTCCTCCCATTCCCCGTATTTTAACTGTCAATTGTGCACCATGGCTTGATAAGATCCAGGCAAAAAGGGGTTTAGACTACTTAGGAAGGGGGATCACGGTTATGTCACCACAGAAATAACCTAGGGGGCAGAAGCAATCATTGAGTGTGAGGAAAATCTTGAATGGATGATAAATGAGTTACATGGTATCACCATCAACTGGAGCTCCAAGGTATATGGGTTGTGACATTAACTCTTATAACCTTCCCTATGATTATAACCAACTAGAACCACGTAGTAGCCAAGGCTAGAAGGGGTAAAATGAATATGGGGGTGGTCTGCATTCAAGTATTATGTGTGAATTTTACAACTAGCATAGGTCTTGGTATAGGGGACAGAGGAGGTTCACCGTGATATAACTCCCTTATTTTACAACCATGTGTAGATTGGGAGGGGAGAAAATGAATTTTCTGAGCCTTCAAATGCATTGAAAAATAAGTACAGATTTTAGAAAATCTGGATTTGTCAATGAAATAGTTCTAGTACTACAAAAATCAGGTGAAAAACAGCTTTTCTTAATAATAATCACATGTTTGCATAGGGCATTTATTTCTATATCATTGAATAGAAGAAATAACTTTAATAAAGGGATGAAGATAATAGACCATGAGAAATTATTTTCAGTGTAAGCATGATAAATTTCACAGAACAATATAACGGGCAGTAAAAAATGTAAAAATGTATTAAAGGTCATAAATGATGTATAGGAAATATATGGCTAGTTCTTTAAATGGAATAAAGCAAGTCTCGGTTTACCTAAATTGTTGAGATTATGTAACACATGAGAAAACTGAAGAGAAATTACAAATATTCCTCTTACTCCCCCTGTGCCGGGAATAGAATGGGCTATCATAAGCCTGTGTCCTTTGCAAGTTTTCAAGAGCTGGATTCAGACAAAGAAAAACAGTCATTTAGTAGAAGTGATAGTCACAGCTTAAACATACTTCTCACATTTTCTCAATAACATAATCTGAACAGAGAGTCTGTGAAGGGCAGATGTGGAGCGCATACTGGTAGAGAGATTGTATTTTAATAATTTAAATTTAGCATTTCACAAATTTTCCCCAGATTTAGCCTTTTGACGATCTGGTGTTGAAAAGGCTTTGTGATTGTTTGGTTGGTTTATTTTTCTATGTTGTGCTATGCATGTGTGTGCTTTGGATCTGTAAGCAGTGAGAAGTGTAGCAATGTAAGAGAAATGATTTTACACTTCTTGGCATAGGAATAGGACCCCAACTTAGGAAGGTTCAGGAGGCTGCTGCCCTTAGATGGCTGTCATTTTGCTAATGTCCATCTTTGTTGCTCAGATGGAATTCTGTACTCATGTTATCAGTAATGATTTCATTGGAAAGAATATGTCTCTTAGGGGCTGTATATAATGGAACAGTGGTTAAAATGCAAATTCTGCATTTCATTATCATTCATCCAAGAACTTCAAGACAGGTTGTTGAAACAAGAAGATAAAAGATCCAGGAATGCTTTATAACAGAGGGCTACAATACATGATTGATTGGATTAATTAGGTGATTAATTGAGTGAATAATTAAGTAATTAATTAAGTGAATAATTTAGTAAGGTGTCATTCAAATAATTAGGTAAAAAAGAGAGATTCACTTCTCAAATCTAATTCAGTTTGGTCTTTCCCTCCAGAATAAGCTAAAGCATTTTTTCAAAAAAAAAAAAAATCTATGGGGTTAAAATAGTTTCCTGAGACAGGTGTTTAAGAGCAGCTTCTTAGAGTGAGGATCATCATTACACAAAATTCTGAGAATATTAGAAATAAAAGCCTTTTATTAGAGTTCACTGACGTTCTTTATGAATATGACAGTTTCTTCTGTTGCTTCAAGGCATTCAACCTTGATTTTTCTCCAAGTAGCAGAGAGTGACCATACCCCCCATTCCTGTGAATAAGGCTTTGAATAATTCCAGTTTTTATAAATCTCCTTTTTATTAAAATATCAAGTCGTACTTCCTGTTGAGATGAAAAATAAATGCATCCTCTACAAATGTTAGTAATTCACTGATGAAAACATCTGTAATAGTGGAAACTTTGGAGTTTTTCTCTTGAGTTATTGATAACATACACAACAATTTAAATCTCATCAAATATAGTGACAATAATCATATCAAGTTTCTCTTCTGGTTAAGATTTGGAAAGCCACAACAGATGTTGCTCTCTCTTCTACTTCTTACAGGGAGACCCCCGCATCTTCATGGTGTGCAGACTTCTTTGTAGTAAACATTGACTACAGATGCGTTCTTGAAGGTATTTGACCCATGGTTGTCAACATCTTCAAAATATTGAGAAAGAAAACCCTAGAGTTCTATATCCAAATAAGACACCATTCAAATATGAAAACAAAGTAAAAGCATATACACTCAATAATGAGTATTTTCCTCTAGAGTTCCTTCTCTGTAAGAAGTTCAAAAATGATTTTATATAAAAATGCAAAGGACTGAATAAGAAAAGCATTCTTGAAGAAAAATATAGAACAAAATCAGAATACTTATACTATATGATTTTAAAAATTATTGAAAGATGTAATAATTAAGAGAGTGTGATAAGGTTTTAAGCATAGAAAACAGATCAGTGGATCAGAATAGGTTGCCCAGAAATAGATTCAAATATATGTTGTTTATTGATATTTGATCAAAGTGCAGGTCAATTCAGTAAAGAAAAAAGGAGAAAAGATTGGAATGCAGATTTAAAAAGCTGTATGAATAGTAAAAAGAGAAGCACATGAAAATATTGATGAAATTTATCATTAGGGAAATGCAATTGAAACGAAAATATAATACTTTTCCATATATATACTAGAAAGACTAAAATGGGAAAAGACTGATAATGTCAAATGTTTTCTAATATGGGGAATACAGAAAACTTTCATTCATTGATGGTGGGTAGAAAAATGATACAACCATCGTGGAAAACAGTTTCTTAGAAAGTTAATATACACCATCCTGTTCCTCAGTGATTAAATACCTGACATTTATTCAAGATAAATGAAAACACATGCATACACACAGTTGTCTTGTTCAAGAGTGTTCTCAAATTTAGAAGAACAAATGTAGATAAACTATGTTTGAATGCAATGTATCGATAAAATGGAGAACCCTGGATCAAAAGCAACTCCAATCGATTTAAAAATCAATATGTGGAATCTAAAAAAAAAAAAAAAGACACAAATGAACTTATTTACAAAACAGAAACAGACTCACAGACATAGAAACAAACTTATGGTTACTGAGGTAGGGAAGAGGGTGAGAAAGGATACATTGGGAGTTTGAGATTTGCAGATACTAACTACCATATATAAAATAAAGAACAATTCTCTACTGTGTAGCACAAGGAACCGTATTCAGTATCTTGTAGTAACCTATAACAAAAAAGAATATGAAAATGAATATACATATGTGCATGTGTGACTGACACATTATGGTGTACACTGGAAGCCGACACAACATTGTAAACTGAATATACTTCAATTTAAAAAAAAAAAAAGGACTCAAATCCAAAAAAAAAGTTGATATGTGGATCAAAGAAACTTAAACACAAAAGAGTACATACTGTATGATTCCATGTGTTTTAATACCAGCCTAAGTTGAGATGACACAAATCGGAAAGCGGTGGTCTTTGGTTGAGTGGGTAGAAGTGACTGGAAATTGTCAGAAAGGGAGTTTCTATGGTGATTATCTTGCTCTGTAGCCTGTTTTGGACATGATAACTATAGTATTTAAATTTTTCAAGTCATACTGAACTGAGCATCTAAGTTAAGTACATTTCACTATAAGTAAGATATACCTAAGTAATAAAATGTTTAAAAATAAAAGAATAAATGGTAAGTAAATCTTATCTTATTAAGAATGAGTAAAGTATATATTTTTAATTACCAGTTCATATTATGGAGAAGATTATCATCAATATGATTAAAACATATCTTTCCAAATCTGATAATATATTGTCATTATGTAATTCACCTGAGCTGTTCAAGTAAAGCTCTATCAGTTACTGCAGTTTTATATTATATGTATACTTTGTGAAAACCAAAACCTAGTAGTTTCCTGTTTACATCTTGTTTATGTTTGATGTGGTATTTTTTTATTTTTATAAAAATAAATTCTGCCCCAGAAAGAATTTATGTCATCTAGCTGGACTTACATTTTTTAAATGATTTAATGAGAAAAATACAGACAAATTAAATTAAAAAATCAATAGGAAATCCCACTCTCTGACAGAGGCTCCGCTGTGAACAAGCACCAAATTTTATTCTGCAGGTATTCAAGCACTGTGTTATTTGTTACTATTATTACCACACAGATCTTTTGTTTTTAGGACCAACTGGGATAATGAAACAGGCATGTCTCACAGCCTAGACCTTTAATTACACGGAGGAGCCTTGTAATTTCACTCTTCACCCTTCAGTGCTTTTCTTCAGATTATTGTCTTCAACCCTTCCCTCGAGATTGAAAAGCATTGCTTACCTGCTCCCTCAAAGGGTTCCCCATGCTACAGCTGAGTCAGTGAAAATTACTTGGTTGAGCACTGTCTGATGGGCGCTTTATGTTGTCACTTCTGCCTGTCTGTCTGAGCTTCTCACACCTACCTGTCTTTAGTCTTGAAATCCTCACTGACATATGGCTTCTTGAAATTTAAGTGTAAAATCTGATTGCACAATTCTGCAAATTTTTAACCTTTACATATATTTCTCACAGTTTGGTCAGCATGGTACCTACCTTCAGCAACTAATTGGGTAATTTTTATTCTGTTCATTTATGGGTGTTATAAAAATACATGCTGAACTTAGGTCATCTGATAGTTGTGTTTATGTAAAATACATTTTTTCTCCAAAAATTACATGTAGAAAATAGTGTTTAGCAAGATACTGTTTCATTTATTACATAGCCTATCAAATTCATAATTAGGATTGATATTTTCTGAATTTTATTTATGCAATTATATGAAAAGTCTGCTCCATTAATTTCCTTATGTTAGAGGTAATACTGAGGTATCAATATTATCTATTCTTTATGATTTAATATTAAGTCAATAATATTTCTAAATATTCTGCATCAGGTCACAAAGTATCAGGATACTCTTATTTGGAATTTTGCTATGTACAATATATGTTTAATTATATACTAGAAGTAGAATAAATAAATTTAAATGTGGTGTAGGTTGTAATTTGATACATCCCAAATACAGGAGAACGGGAGCGAATCTTTGCGGTTATCAACCAATCATCTAGGATTAAATTAAACAATGATTTAAGTGTAATGTGTCCCTTTTTAGTAACTCCTACGCTCCTGCAGGGATAAAAGGAAGGTCTCCACTAATGTAACCAAAGAATTCATATAGTCTTCAATGTAACCATAGGATAGACTATTAGAATTGAGTCAGTGAAAGTGTTTACTTCAGGGAAAATCAAAAAGAAAAATATCTCTCTTTTGACTTAAAGTGAAGCTGCTATGTATATTAGGGTTTTTGTTTTGTTTTTTGATTTTTGTCTTTTTTTTTTTTTTTGAGGCGAAACAAATGACAACAAATGTAATGGCTTAAAACAATATACATACATTTTCTTATAGTTACTGTGGGTCGGAAATCTGGCCAGGACTTAGCTGGACCCTCTGCATAGGATCTCACAAAGCTATAAACAATGTGTTACCCAAGATTGAGCTCCCATCAGGGGTTTGACTGGAGAAGGATCTGCTTTTAACCACTCTTAGGTTGTTGGAGAATCACTTTCCTTGCAGCTGTAGGACACATGGCAGCTTGTAATCTTCAAAACTAACAATGGTGAGAGAGATTCTAGCAAGATGAATGCTACACTCTTAGGTAATCACATATGCATAAGTTAGGATATCCCATCACCTTTCCACTGGTTGGAAACCACTCACCAGTCCCACCTCTACTCAAAAGAGCTGGATTACACAGTACGTGAACACCAGGAGATGGGGAACACAGGAGCCACCCTAAGATCTATCTGCCACACTGTAACAGCTACATCTGTGTTGAAAGGAGTGTGAGAAAACATCCTGATTTACTTCATTAGTGAGGTCCCCCATAATCAGAGAATTTTGTAAAGTCTTGGTCACCTTTCAAAATTTAAAGTTTTTTGAGCTCTGAAACAGCCGAATTCATTGTTACTGAGATTTCTCCATTTGCTGAACATACCTAACAAGGTTGGAGTCAGTGCTCTCCTGGCTTAGAAAGCAAACTTGCAACTAGAGCCAAAAAAGCCAGTCTTAAATGACCCTTCTAGAAATGACCAGGGTTAGTAAGCCAGTACAAAGGAAAATATCTGGAAGAAGTATAAGGGTAGATATAATTGATCCAAATAAAAGACAGTCACTCTAAGCACGTTTAAGGCAGCAAATCAAGCAGTTTAGCTTCAGCTTTTCTTAAGAAGGAAATAGGTACTGGAGGGGTGTCACAGTTCTGTTCCATCCTGGAATCCACAAATAACGAAGTGGCTTCAAAGCTGATGACTTCTCATTTGTTTCCCTCTGAGAACATCTATTCTAAAGAATCGGGTCCCAAGTATAATATGCAGCCAGAATTTAGAACACTTGTAATAGGAAGAGAGCCACAGAGTTATTAAAGAGATTTTTCTCTTTCTCACTTGCCTACATTAAAAAAAAAAAATAAAAAACTTCACTTCACTGCCTGTGGGAATCAAGTAGATAAATGATAGAAGAAAACACCTTCTCTTTTTGACTTGCTTATTTTACAAAGGCCCCATGTTCTAGAAGAAAAAACCCCGTGTAAGGAGCTGTAAAGGAAGCATCTTGGAAGGAATCTTTCCCTGGGCTAGTAGGCAAGCTTGTGTAAGGCGGATCAGGCTGTGGCTCGTGGCCCAGCCGCACTTCAATGTGGAAGCGGCTGGCATCAGCAATGTCTCGCAGCCCTGAAGCTGTGTTCTTGGCACTAGGATGAGAGAAGGGGGGAAGCTTTGACCACACCATAAAGGGACGCCATCAGTTTGTGATCACAAACTGAGGTCGGGAGTCTTCGCAGGAGTCAGCTTTGGTATTTAAAACCTCACATTCATTTACTGCTATTTAATATGTTCATACATTTGTGCTTCTGTCATCTTGTGTTTTAAAAATTTCTCAGCTTTAACTTTGAAGACTGAAAAAATTGAAATAGCATACCAAGTGCACAGAGTATCTTAGGCTTTTCAATAATGTCTAAGACGGTAAAAGGAGTTCTGAACAAAATTTGAGAAATGATGCCTTAAGGAACCAACTTAGATGATAGAAATGTAAAATGTATAATTGATAGAATTTGTATAATAAGTCTAGATGATAGAAATTTGGAATTTATAGTGTGTAATTTACATAAATCTATATAACATAATTTATAGGCATTTATTGTTGCTCAGTTAAGTACATTATAATTTCCTTTATATATATTTTGATCCATGAGTTATTTAGATATTGTTCCAAATAAATTTTAATTAAATATTTTATTGATCTATAACTATGATTATCATAAAATGTATCACCTAAAGATACTTTTTAAAGTATGCTATAATATATATATTTCCCATGGGTATAGGATGTTGAACATAAAAACAGACTCTCTCAGTTCACACCAATATATAAGCTCACTGTATATTTAATAAAGATTGCTGTCTTTAGGAAACCTTTTAAGTACAGTTATTTCATATTTTTTGAGACTTGCTTTATGTGTTCAATTTAAAAAAATGATTCACACATGCTTGAAAAGGGCATCTGTATGTGTCAGAGTTGGTGTCCTATACATGCCATTTAGACCAGATGTGTTATTTGTGCTTTGCAGATATTCTTACACCCAAAATGTTGTTTGTTTGGCTTTTTGTCTGCCTAACCTTTTTTTTTTCCTGAGGAGTTTTGTATACAGTTCTGTCAGTTTGAACTTTCCATTTTATAAGCGTGATTTTTTTCTGTCTTTAAAATTTCTCTTAACAATGAGGTATAATCATATAATATTACTATCAGTATGCTAATTTGGGGGGATTTAATATTTGTGGTGGGTATCCTTTTAGATTTTTTTCTTTCAACTTTCATGTATCCTTAATTTTGCCAAGATTTCTCTTCTGAGCTGCGGATGGGTATATGAAGCGTCCTACTTGATCTATACTTGACTGTTTAAAAGCACGTGTAACTTAGCATGACACACACCAAGCACACGATCTTACCTCCAAAATCTTGCTGCTTCTTTTCAACGATAAGTTTAACTTTCCGGTTTCTCAGAAAACATCTATAATTTATTTCTCTCATAGTACACGTTCGATTTTCAGAAATACAGAGTTGCCTCTACCTTCAAAATAGATTCAACCACTTCTCACTATATTGCTACCCTACTTCAAACTACAATTTTCTTGCTTCTGAATTTTTTTACTTATTTATTAAGCACATCTTTCACTGAAGTCTAATAAATTTATGAAACACCTGCACAGATCTTGAGTCCATATATTTTCACCCGAAACAGCTAACCACATCACATATATTTCATTATCCATAGGGCTGGCTCTTGCCCTCTCTCAGGCACCAACCCCTCAAAATTAACCATTACTCAAAGTCTGTCACAATAGATTAATTTTACCTACTTATAAAATGCATAAAATTGAAATATATATTATATGCTCATTTATGTCTCTCTTCTGTTGTTCAGTGTAAGGTTTGTGAGAGTCACATATTACTGTGTGAAGCATTTGTTTCTCTATTTCCATTGCTCCATAGGGTCCAGATGGATAGATTTACCACAATTCACTGATTTGTTTAACTGTTCCTGGACACTGGATTGTTTCCAGTGTTACCAAAGTAGTTACACAAGTTCATGTGCCTGACGCACAGTGAGGCCAAACAAAACCAAACATCAGAGTCCGGAGAGAAAGGTTTATTGCAGGGCCGAGCAAGAACATGTGGCTCATGCCTGAAAAAATCCCAAATTCCCTGGAGGGTTTCAGCTGCGCATTTGTGAAGGCCAGGTGAGGGAGGGGACTCCCAGGGTGCGTGATCAGCTCACGCACAATTCTCTGATTGGCTGATGGGGAAGCAATCCTTAGGCTCCAGAATGTCTGGGGGCCACGTGCTCATGATCATCAAGTAGTTAATTTCTTGCACTTGGTGGTGGTTTTTAAACCTGAAACTCAGGAACTATGCAGGGGATTCTATTATCCTTAAGGGAGGAGCTACAGCAGAGGGTATAGGGGAGGGGTCTGTTCTGGGAAGACCCCACAGGGTCCTACTCGATTACACTCATTTGCGTCAAATAAAACTGCTATGAGCATTACTAACCATGAACTTGGGGTACATTCCTATGAGTGGGATTGCTCACTGATGAAGTTAATTTGTATATTAGGATCCACAAAATGGAGCCTGCCCCAGTGGCCCAGCCCTCAGCACCAATTTAAACCCAAGTCAGCCTGCACTTATGAGAAACACCTGCCAAGGAAACAACACACACCAATTACGGTCCTCCAACTCAGGTTTAGCTTGTCTTCCTGTAGAAACTAGGACCTGCTAGTGTCGTAAATAGATCCCGATCTCTGTGCAGTATTGCCTGCTTCTGCATCGCCTCTTCTGCCGCTATGTAAAACTCGCCCTTGCCCCAGATGGCTTGGGAAGAGTGCTTGCTATACTGCTTGTGGTCCCAATCCGTGGACTGTTTTCCCTTGACTGAAGGACCTCAAGCTCATAACTACATTTCTGACAGCAAGATGGGACACAAAGACAGCTTCTAGAGCTTCCGGGGAGGATTCCTCCCCACGGGTGGAGGGATCCACAGGCTCCTTTTGTTCCGCTGCCTCTTGAGCTGCTGTCTGGGATCTTGGGTAAGCGTCCCTCAGATGCCACTGGGTTTGTTTTGTGATACGAATTCTCCCAGTTTGCTTGTTGTGATTCTTCCAGGTAGAAAATTGGGCTGTGAGAGACTCCAGATTTTTCACAGTGAGACTTATGGGGCCACAGCGCTTGGTTTTGTGGCTGAATTTATCTTCAAGATAAATCCCTTTGGGAGATTCTGATAGGTCTCAGGAACCATACACAGGCAGCCAGGATGTCTGGTTGAATTGGGGAAGACTATTTCAAAGGTAAAATAATGGCAATCCCTCAATCTAAAGAAAAGACAGCAGCAGTTAGATGGCTTACAAAGCCTCAAGGTAAGTCCACAGCATAAACTCCTAGGGTACTTGGGGAAATAAAGACAAGAAATTCAGACTTTTTTTTGACTAATGATATATTAAAATCTAAGTAGGCAGAAGATGGACATTTAAAAGCCATGAAGTTTGCCACTATAAAGAAATCCCGTGAAAGGAATATAAATCTATTGCTGATGGGGATCTCAGAAGCCCAGGGCCACAAAATTGGTGGGCATGCCTCCAGCGTTCAAGAGCTATTAGTGTGCTCACCACCTAACTAAAACTGCTGAGCTAGGAAAACTTGGTCCCTGAACAGACTGGATTGACACTAGGTCACCAGATAACCACAAGAAATTTTCTGTGCAATGAGGTGCACTGTGAAATACCGCAAAACCCCTGACTCAGTAATGCATTCCTCCTGAGGATTCATTTGGCCTCAAGAGAACCAAAACTTAGCTAAAGAATTGGGATTCTCAAGTTTCAAAGAATTAACTGCACCCCCCTCTTCCTGCTTATTTTATGTCTAAAAGAACTGTGATCCTGGCAGCTGTAGGTAGCCACAAAAGTGACAAAAGCTTACTAAGGCAACCTAGAATCACAACAGCCATTATGGAGAACGTTTCAGTTATACAAGATTGTTCACTTAAGATGTGCCCTTGAAAGCAAGGGTTTCCATATCAGACAGTAGTGGGATACCTAATCTAACCGGCCTGCAGAAGGCTCTAAATGGCTTCAAGATTCTAAAATAGCTTCAATGAAAAATTCATGGCAAAAAACTAGTGAAAAATTAGACACAAGAGATACCTAAGACAAAGGACTGTAAGAATTACATGACTCCTACTACTACCCTCTTTTGTGTGTGTGTGTGTGTGTGTGTGTGTGAGAATTTGGTTTTGGAGTACCTGTTGGTTGTCCATCCTTTCCCTCCCAGGAACACCTATTACCTTCTGTTGGTCTTAATTTGTGTCCTGAGAACTGAGCTTGGCCTTCTCCTTGCCTGTGTCATGCAGGCTCTTGTGTATGCAGGCAGCTCAACCGTCAGGTTGAGGGCCCCAAAATATGACCAGACAGAAATGTGGGTTGCACTTCATTAGCAGACAGGGTTCTACCAACTGCTACCAGCTCTCAGGGAAATTGTCTATGTCCTTCCTGCTTTTGACTCTCTTGAAAGCTGCTCTGGATGGTGAGAGTGCAGCATCTTTGGTGGTTGCTCGGTATTGCCAGATGTTTACTCTTTGTCCCTCTCAGAAATAGAGAAATGAATCCAAATGTTTTTTAGATTCACATGATTTAGGATAATTTTCAGGAAAAAAAAATTCTGGTTAGTTTGTTGGTGTCATTAAAACAAGCATGCCTTTAGAATTATCAATATTAAATATAACACAGACATGAAATTTTATTCTACCTAGGTTGGCTAAAAGTCAAACAAGGGCATGTTATTCCTATTACAGAACTTGTCAGCAAGAAAGATTAATTAAAATTATTACTGTTTAATGTCTCCGTAAATTTTCATAAGTAATCTAAACATAATCATTAAAGTGAATTAAATAAGATATAAAATAAAAATCAATAAATAAATTTTCCAACAATGATGCTTTAAGTAAGCTATATTTACTTAAACATAGTTTGCAAAATCTATTTGGTAACTTGCAATCTTAAATTTAGACTGAGAGAAATTAAATGTTTGACCTTCATCAAGTAGCTAGATCATTTCCAAATAAGAGAAAATACTGAAATGTTAATTACTAAATTACTAAATGTTAATTACTGAAATGTTAATTACTAAACACAGGTGTGTCCAGTTTTGGCTTCCTTTTATAGAGGGATTAAAGACATTTGGGTTTACTAAACATATTTTGCACCACATTGAACAATTTACGCTGAGGAAGAAAATGCTTCTAGAAATAATAAGTTGTACTTAGAAATTTGCTGATTCACAAAATGCTAGTGTAACAGACAGTCCATATAACTGCTTAGTTTTCATTAAGTGCTAAGGATCCTGTAGGTTAAGAATTCTAATCAAACTGCAATTAAAACTACTTAGAAATAATAAGAGTTAAAGGAAACAACTTTGTATGAAAAGGGGAATGATCACTTATGAGAAAGAAAATAAACACAGGACAAAACCTAAATGTATACTAAAAAGTTACACAGTTTTTGTGGAAAGAAATCTTGAAGAAGGCGTTTTATTTGTGGTCAAGCTGGCTAAGATTATAATGGGTGTATTTCAGTTTTTTAAAAAATGAGTGCAAATATCGAAAGTACACTGATGTAAAAATAGGATTTGGTTTTTGCTGTGTTAAAAGGCCAAAATATTCCTGGAGTATTGGTCTGTTCCTGAGAGACTGTGAAAGGTTTATTTTACCTTTTTGGGGCAAACTACCTGGAAAGAAAAGATTTTCGGTCTTAGCAAAATAATTTAGCATATTTCAACTTGTCTCTAACAGGTCTTTGATCACTTAAGAAAATCCAGTCTTCTCATTATTAAAAGATGTAACTATGTAACTTTGTTTGGCCTTTAAAATCTTATGTTTTTACTTCAGTTAAATAGGGAAAAAATAGATACCTTTAAAACACTGAGCATTTTTTGAACACATGCACCACTGATAACACCTGTTTTGAAGAACAGGTGTTAATGAGTTCTTTGAAGAAAATCAGTGGCTGAGTCTATAGATGACAATTAAATGTTAATAAGAATATAGGGAGTATAAAAATGAACTATAATGCACATAGATTTGAATCCAAAACATACTGAACCTCTAATAGCCAAACTACATATGATCTCACTTAAGACGGCATTCCCCAGGGAATATAAATATATCTCAGTTACAAATATTGACTATAGGAGAAGGAATTCAAGTTGAATATAGTAAGAGAGAAGAGTGTCTGATGTGACTGAGGTCAAAGGGTCTGAGAAGAGTTATGTTCTCAAGATGCATGGACTGTTCTCTCAGAATCCTGATCAATTAAAAAAAAAAAATTCTAGAAAAGACAAAAATGTCACATTTCCCAATGGCAGACATATATGCATATGTACATACATTCATACAAAATATGAAAGAGATGAGAAAATATATGTTGTGAGAAAAATGAGAAGCACACACACACATGCACATGCAAACACACACAGGACTTGGATTCCAGAAGTATAATGGTAGAGTGAAAAAACTTAGAGAACTGTGAAATCAGACGCTTTCTGGATTGGACCAACTCTGAATTAGCAACTTACTGGAGGTAGAATCATCAGTTCCTGAAAATATTTTCCGATCGTTGATGAATTTCTTTGTCAAAAATTATTTGATCGCACATATGTAGGTCTAATTCTGAAATGTGTAATGTCTTATTGATATATTTATCTACCCTGACATGAATACTACACTCTTTTGACCTCAGTGGCTCTTTTGTAGTGTTGAAATTTAGTAGTATGCATCTTACCTCTTTTTTTTCCTGAGTAATATATTTTCTTCCTGTATTTTTTCCCCCTTCTGTTCATTCTTGCTGGAGATTGATTTTGTTAGTCTTTAGAAATCAACTTTAAATTTGTTTATTATTATTATTTGATTTTTTTTATAGATTTTTTTTCATTTAATATAATGTCCTTTCTCGTGCTTATTTTGGGTTTAATTTCCATTTCATTTTCTAGCATCTTAACATCATGATATTAGGTCATTATTGCTGTATAGATTAGGATTGTATTTCATCTAGATTGAAACAGCTTTATACTTGCTCCCAAGAGCACCTGGATATCTGGCTTTGATTTGCTTAAGAATAGTTCTGTGAACTAACCAACCAACTAACTCATAACGGATAATGTGTTGAGTAAAATCCAAAACGTTTCTGTGGACACCCAGGGTCAGTTTGGATGATGACTTTCACCTGGTCTAACTGGTTTGTCAGCCTGGCTTGGCTACATCAACAGAAAGGTATAAAAAGGCATTTATTGCTCATTTTCTCTCTGGGAAAGTCTGCAATGAGCTCTTCCAAAACCAATATTCATCACAACGAATTTTGGCAGTTTAGTCATGAGATAAAGAGTCCTTAATGAATAATAAGATTTTCAGGGTGCATATTCTATGCATGTTGCTGTGTCTTATATGATCACTAGAGAGAGAGAGACATTCCCTCTTCTCGAAATTTTTATTTTCTTTATTTTGGTTCTCTTCATTTTATCTGAGAAAGGATTTTTATAATGTCATGCATTGAAAAACAATCTGAGTTTGACCATCCTAGAATTATTTGGAAATTTCTACTTTCCAATAGGTATCTTGCCTCAAAATAATTTGCAGGATTTAAATATGCTAAGATTTAATCCTAAACATTTTTTAAAGAGTAAGAAATTCTATGAATAAATTTAATAATTGTCCCCTAAGTTCTGTTATAAACTAACCTTCTGTCTTATAAAATATGTCATTTCCATAGCTGGCCTGGCATTCTTTCACATCAGAAAACTAATTTTATATTAATAGTAAAATAGATAAGAATCAGTTAGGTTGAAAAAAAATTGTACAAATCAAAAATATTTTAACTATTCTTACCACAATAATGAGGTACTCTAAGCTTTCAATGAAGTATAATTTTCTTCTGTTCCTTTTGTAGATCGATGGGCTAAAAGAAGTTGATGAAGACAGGCTTCCACTATGCTTCAGCCTCAAACCTTTTGGATTTGCTGTACTCTCTTCCTGGGTCTCAAGACCAGGTAAGACAGTGAACAACCCTTTAATCTCAAAGAAGAAATAGGTGCTGTCTGTAGTGTCTACTTCAGGTTTTGTCCTTTGAAGTCTTAACAGGCAACTTCCAAGGGTCTTATCTTCAGATCAAAAGATTAAAGAAAAAAAATAAAATAAAACCAAAGAAGCTCCTTCCCCCCCTGATTTTGTAAAAATGTTACTTCCTGTTTGAAGCCAAAAATGTGTCTTTTTTTTTAAATCATTGTTTTTCTTCTGTTTGTACAGATTGATTTAAGAACTATTTATATGTGGCTTTGTGTTTTCTCATGGACAGGCTTTACATTAGGGATACAAAGTGTAAGCAAGATTGTTAATTGTACTCTTCAAGTGCACCGGGATTACTATTGAACGTTGGTTTCGTGTCTTCATGGTTTGATACATTTATAGAATCTTGTGATTAGGTACAAGTAGACTTGAATCTAAAATTTATCTTGGATTTTTTTAACTTACTATCTGGTTAATGATTAAAGTATTAACCGCTTACATATTGGAGCATCACTTTTCTCTATTTTCAAAGGAGGCAATAATACTTCCATTAAAAGGTTATACTAACAGTTTGATTATGCAATATAGTAAATTTTGAGACCTGTGGAAAGCATGGCACATAATACATGATCAGTAAGAGGATATTTTAAATATATTATTCTTCATTATCCTTGTCTTCATCACCATCAGCATTAATTTCTCAGTTTTACAGTGCACGACCATTCACCTGCAATAGTTATGTTAGACTTAGGGCTTAGTACTAGATATGAGATAGATATTGCTGCTCTTTTAATAGTTTGGTTACCTCAGCAGAAAGTAGTGTTTAGAAATACTGATTATTCATCTTTCCATCATTATAGGAAGATTGTCATCTGATTAGATCAATTTGAAAATTCTACAGAAAAATAAACTATTTTAGGTGAATAATACAAAAGTAATTATTATTTTTGGTTTTTATCTTTCTGTGTAAATTTGGTCTGTGGTAACTTTTAAGATTTGTATTTCTCTTCTGTTTTTGTTTTTGTTTTTGGTTTTGGTTTTTGCTTCTTACTTTAGAATGTTTTCCTACTTGTTAACAGATTAAAGCTGAGGGATATGGAATCATAAATTAAATGTATACCAAAATCTCTGATCTGGAAAGTCTGACATTCACAAAGTCACTTCTGCTCTATTAGCACATATTAGCACATGCTTTTGTCTTCAGCACTTAAAATAAATAGCCCTGTCCTCTGGTAAATGACAATCCATTGATGGTAAATACAGCAGAATTCTGTGTACATATGGATTGGTTCAGACTGCCTGCTGTTGAAGGACATGACTATTTCTTTTTCACTCTTGTACGTTTAAGGTTGTATCACATTCTTCATCACACTCGTGACAGCGCTCATTGGACTTTCATTGTAAAGTCAGGTTTCCACCATTCCTGCCAGCTTTCCTTCCACCATGTTAATTAATACTTTTTTTAAAAATGGTACATTGCACATACATCTTGAAACTACTATGTTTTCATCGTGGCATAATTTGTATACTTTGAACTGCTCAAATATTAACGGTATCAATTAATTGAATTTGGTGACTGACTATCAAGATGCAGAACATCTCCACAACCTTAGAGTTTCCATGGACCCCTTACCACTGAAGCCAAACAAGAGCCATACTAAGACGAAATCCTAGGACTAATTCCAATTACCATAGTTGAGTTTTGCCTCTTCTATAATTTCATGTAGATGGAATCAGAGTATATATTCTTTTTTTACTCCCAGCCTCATCAAGTCGTTAAAGTATTTGTGAGATTATTGATATTGTTATCTGTATCAGGAGTCCATTCTTCCTAGTTTTGGGTAGTACCCCCTGTGTTAATACACCATAATTTGTTTAGCCATTTTCTTTATGGTAGTGATCTCTATTGTTTCCACCCTTTGGCTCTTATGAATAAATCTGTAATGAAACAAAGATCTTTTTGAAGACACTCTCTTCAAAACAGGTTTTCATTCTCTTGGATAAATATCTAAGAGTAGAGTTGTTTAGACATTAAAAAAAAAAAAAAAGGAAATAGTTCCAATATACGTGTAGCATTCTGTGTTCCCACCAGCCTTGTATGAGAGGGTCTGGTTGCTCCACATGCTGGAAGAGGGTAAGTGGCTGTTGTCAATTATTTCCATTTCTCTATTTTAGTGCATATCTAGAATATCATGTTGTGGCTTTGTTTGTCTTTTCATGATGACAATGAGGTTAAGTTTGGACTACTGAAGTTTAAATCTTCCACACACTGATGGATTTTTTTTTCTACTGTTCTTTTTATTATTGACAGGTGTAGGTTAATGTCTTCAATTACAATTGGGACATTTATTTCCAGTTCCCTTTAGTTTTGTCAAATATTTTCTCCTAAATTTAGGAACTTGGTTAGAGGGAACATATGCATTTAGAAACATATTTTCTTGATTAACTGGCCATTCTTTTGTTAGAAAATGACCCTTTGATCTCTGGTAACACTCTTATTCTTGATTTTTTTTTTGTATAACATTAGTGAGTCACACTAGCTTTCTGCTGCTCAGTGTTTGTATGGTAATTTTTTTCCATTTTTTACTTTCAATTTATGTCTTTATGTTTAAGTTTGTGTCTGAAAAAGATGAACTATATATTTACATGTATTATGATGCTCTACCTTTTAATTGTGGTCTTTGATTCATATAATTATTAATTTGGATTTTAAGCCTTGGTGTTTGCTTTCTATACTTTCCATGTTTTCTTGTTTCTTCTATCCCTAATTTCCCATCTTATTTTTTGGTGAGTCACTTGTAGTTTCTCCTTTAATTTTCTCTACTAAATTTCTAACTCTTCTTCCTTGTCTTATTTTTTATTGGGGTTTTTGGGTATTACAAAATGAAACATTAAGTCAGCACAGTCTACATCCAAAGCTACTGTTTTAATTCACAAAATATTTAAGAACTTCACGATGATGTGTCTCTAACTTACAGATTTTGTGGCAATGTACGTAGCACCTTTCTGTGCTTTACGTTCTTATTTTTATATAATTTTGTTCCAGAAAAGCTATAAAAGTTCTTTATTATTCTTTGTACTTTGAACTGTGTATAGTCTCTAAGGAAACTCTTGTCATTCTTTGGATTTCAGTTCTCGCATGGGCTCAGAGATACCATTTTGTACATTATCTATTTTGATCTTACAGTTAGGTTGGAAGCAACATTCTCTTGTCACTTGCTACAAGTAGAATCTGTCAAAGATATAATTATTGACTGGCATTTCTTAGAGGACATGTGTATTTTGCACCCATACTCTGGATGAAGCAGTGTGCAAAGGATAAAGATACAAAAGTAAGACAGAGCCTTGTCCTTTAAAAAACAAAAGTGTATATTCTCCTGTCAGGCTGGAGGTGCATACAAATAGTAGAAAGGAATTGAAATGGCAGTGACTCTCCTCAAGGCCACCTTGGCAATGTTGTATGTGTAGTACTTTTAGGAACAATATAGCTGTTAGATTTTTTTTCTACATATTGAACATTAATACTGCACTTGTGATAGTGCTTCCACTTAACAAAGCATCTCTGCATGATCTTATATAATCTTTACTTCAGTCTTCTCTGGAAGAGAAGTGCTTCAGCATTTTCAGTTTAAGTTCATGTACATTCTCTCAATGGAGTCTCCAAAAAAATCTGTAGAAGTCAGACTCAAAAAGTAACTTGGTAAAATGAATAAAACTGAAGATTTTTAAGTAGCAGAGGATTGTGTCAGATTTGATAATGTTTTAAGATGGCAAAGGGTTATGTAAGTGAGAGGAAAACATTGTCTTTTCTACATTTTAAAATCTATCACATTCTTGGAAAGATGCCAGACTCTTAGGGGAGGAAGAAACTTTAGTCAATGAGTAGAATTCCTTCTTAAATATTAAAATATCTCCAAGTCTTCGAATTCAAACTATTAATTTTTTTGGATAACAGTGACTTAGATTTCTCCTTTAACTCTTCACTGTAATAAGTGATATACATATATATTTGTCAAATATCTACATGAAATAAAATTGTTGGAAATAAGATTGTAATTTGACATTATACTAATTTATCAATAAATTGAAGGTAGAGCTAAAGCATGACTGTGGACTCAGCAGGTGAAGTGTTTTGCCATCCTAAATACTAGCCGTGCTCAAACAGTATACAAATTTACTTGGAAGAAAATGTGCATGAATGTGTGATATTTTCCCATCATTGAATGCTAGTCATTAGCCCAAAGAGTTCTGCGGGCATTATATCCTGTTGAGATTGATGTTACTAAAATCTCTGAGGTGTTAAGTTGAATAAGTCCTCATTGGATTACTGGCATCAGGATGCTTACATGTAAGTGAGGTTGAAATTATTTGGAAGTTTTACCAGATAGATACTTCCGTCTTTGGTCATGTCCCTAAAATAAAGAGACTTTTCCACCTGAGTATAGAAATTCATGCCTTTGGGTTAGTTTGATGGCTGTCAATGTCATTACTTTGCTCATTATGTGTATTTCTGGTAGGTTATTGGATATTCATGGCTTCCATTTACTTACTGGGCCACATATTTCTCTGTAACACATCCTATTATAACTTTTATTAAAAGCAACAAAATAAAATGGACAATAGCAAATACATAAATAATCAAAACATAAAAATGGTTCAGTTCAACACTTTTTAAAATTATGTGCCTCATAGCTGTCCTGCTATAATAGTGTTGATCCTGAAGTTAGCATCTCAGTTGAATTCATCCTGTAGAGGGACTTTTGGGGTGTCATTTCTTGAATATCTGGAGGTGATATAACCAGAAATAGAAGACTAAGAAAGGATATCCAGACCAATGAAGTGGTCTGAGGCACTAGAGGGATATTTACAATCACGTTAACAGGATGCAGTTGTAAACGTTGATCTGTTTCTCAAGAAAGAATGGGTTAGATATAAAAAATGGGAGCAAAAGACAAATTAAGAATAAACCTTTAGGACTATCAAAAATTTTAAAAGATGGGTGGAAGAGAAATAAGTAAGGACAGAGGATATGAGTGAATAGAGAGAAGAGATTCTCTGGATTTTAAAAAATATATTTCTTAACATTAATAAAATCTTATATTCTCATCTACTTTATAGCAGACAGAAGTTAATTCTTGGGTATTTTATATCTAATAATAGGTCAATTAAAGGATAGGAAGCAATACACCTCTTGCCCAACTGACAATAAAGGTATTTATCTCCATTAGCCTGAAAGCACTATGCAGTATTTACCAGAATTTGGTAACAGCCAATTAACAGAAGATTTAACCAGCTTTCAGTGGTCATGGGACAGGGTATTGAGCATGGCAAGTTTTTGTATTCACAGTCACATTCTCCTGTAGTCTTTTACTTACTAGCTGACCTTCCCTGCACTCCAAATGGAAATCGTATTTATCTCATAAACACAACTGCCTAGTCAGACTGTCCCTTCTGCCCCTGCTCCCCCGCTGGGAAACAGAGGACTGGGTCAGATCCGAGAATTTCTTGGGTTGCTGAAAGAACCCTGCAAGCCAGGTAGGTGAGAGGAAAGCATATCCTGCTCTCTGATCAAAGCAGCAACTACGCATTTTTTTCTCTGGGGAAGAAACTGAAAGTTTTAGGGAAGGAAGAAACATAAGGAAATAGACTAAGAATCTCACATACTCCTCAGAAGGAATTCTTGAATAATTAAAAGATGGAAATTGCTTCAAAATAGTCTGCAGGATTACAGCTATTTATCTGAAATCTACATTCTTAAAAGTTCCTCAAAGTGGAAAGTTGAGGACTATTGCCCACCCCTTTTCCCCTTGAACATTCAGTCATCCCACCCCTGGAACCCCTGCAGTTGTTTTATCAAAACTAGGAAAAGCCCAATTATTCTAGATTTTCTAGAGCAATGTCTCCAGGAATCAACTACATCCCCCCTCAAAATGCTGTTTGTATGTCTAAAGAGACCAAATTTGATTTCTATTCCTAGTTCACTTAAACAATGGACATAATGTTATCTGCCTTACTTGTGTTTTGCAGGGATTGGGTGAGTTACAATTAAGAAGATGCAAAAAGGGTGCTTTGTTAACATTAAGTGAAGTTAAAGTATGAGGCATTCATAATTACTGAGATTCATAACAATGTGAATCCTTTGTTTTGTGCACTTATAGGATTGAATTCAGAACCTGTAGGAGATACCGCTGGCTGTCCACTAAAACTGTTCCCCCATTTTTTGGGGGCACAGAGCTAGACATTTCCCTGGCTCTTTTGTTCTTAGGTATGGACATCTGCCGGAATTTTAAATAATGGAACGAGAGTAGAAGAGCTGTGTGCCCGAGGGGTTGTCTCAAGGAAGCCTCACATATTTGGACTTTCACACTTTTTCTTCTCAGGTGGCTGCTTACAGAAAATGCCAAGGCTCTTGAGGAGGGTGTAGCCACAAAGTGAATGAAGTCTTGCTGACTGAATGAGAAAAGCTTGTCAGTGACAAACTGAATCTCTGCTCAGGTCTTAGGAAAGTGAAATTATAGATCTGTTTTTATCCAAAGCATAGCCATCCATCACTGATCAGGCTCTGTTATCTTAGAAATAGAGCCCTACCTTTGTAACCAGAGATGGGGGGGCATTACCTTTGTACTCTTACAGATGTCAGAGAAATTATGATCAGAAGATGATTGCCTGAAATGTTACTAAAGGATAATTATCTGAGTTTCAAAATTGAACCATCCATGGCTAACTGTTGATACAACTCTACTAGGTATGTAGGCAAATTTTGCAAGTGTATGAGAACAAGAAACATCAGTCTCTGTATTGTTGCAGTTCTTTGCTAAGAATATTAATTGTCTCACTAAAGTATCTCTGTCCACCAGCTAAGCTTAATAGTGTCATAATTGATGGGGTTAATATGAACGGATAGCAGAGTAAAGGATGCCTTGAATGATAGCACATTTAGGCTTCTCTTCATTTTCAACTTTCTAACAGTGGTCATTCTCTCCCATTTTGTTTTAACTAGTTAAGAACGACAAAATAGAACACTTTACCAAAAGACATAAAAGGTGACTTAAACAAATGTAATATTTTATATTAGAAGTAGATGGAGAAACTCCTTGAAAATACCTACACAGCATTGAAGATGTCAGCATGAACAACAGCTTGGACTTTGTGAATTGTGTGTATGTTACTGTAAAATGTGAGAATCTGGCAAATTTTCTGTGCTTCTCTCTGTGTCCCTGTGTGTCTCTCTCACTGGTCTCCCACTCATGTGCACCGACACATCCATTGATGTCAGAAGAGCACTTTCCTACCCAGTTTCTGGTTATCATTTTTTATATAAATGGGCATTTCCTTAACTGTATATAGACAACATCTCTGATGATGAAGAATTAGATGTATTGAGTATTAAAAAAAAAAAATCTTGAGAGCTGTTTTACTTCTTGCTTCCCATGTTGGCTTGTAATGTTTTACAGTTAAAAAAAATCCTCAGTATGACCATCCTCAGATATAGGTCACAGAATATAGGAAAATGATACCCTATCTCCATCACACGTTATTTCTCAGTAACTGCGGAGCACGCCAGCATCAGTCTGCAGGATATTCACTCCTATTTCTCCCCCGCCCTTAGAAAACCCACTAGGACACAGCATTGTAAACAGACTATAATTCAATAAAAAAAAAAAAAAAAGAAAATCCACCAGATTTTTCTTCTAGAGTCAGCAACTCTGAAATTTCTAACCCACACACCCTCCATAAGATGAAAGTGTATTAATGATTTTACCATTCTTACATTTTATCTTATCTAATTGGGAAATTATTCAAAAATTGTAAAGCTGATCCTCACTTATTCTTCTTGATAATGGGGATTTCTCTGTGACTGAACGCAGCTTCTAATGAACAGTGAGAACCTTTATTGTAATAAAACCAGAAAATGAAATGAACATAGAGGGTAATCAACAGAAAAAATATCTTTTCAAATGGGGCTAAAATAATGTTTTTCTTTAGGAAAATATTTAACTTTCCTCTGAATTTAATTTACTCCTCTTTCATTTCACCTGAACAATTTGGCATAACTTGTAGTTGAAAGTAACACAGTCTTCCCTGACATCAGGAACACATGTGTCTTTAATAATACCTTCAATACTATTTCTCAAGGAAGCCCCTGTGCCACTGCTAAAGCTTTTGTTCATTTACCATCATTTTGAATATCTAAATTCTATTTCATAGAGGTCATGCACTTAAACATTCAAATTGATACATTTAAAAATTCACATTGCAGTATGTTTATTCAACAATGCAAGAATGAGATTTGATTAATAAACATTTTGTTGTACCGTCATGGTGCAGACCTGTTCAGAACTACCTAGACATGCGCAGTGGGATGCTGTGTTCCACAGTAAGGGTGATGACACACCCTACACAGCAGAGAAAGACATGAAAAAGAGTCTTGGGAGTGTGTGTATATGACATCCCTGTCTACGGATAGGCTAAACTGAGTAAATAGCTATGTTTTACCCCCAAATTGTCTCATCTGAAGTTTCCAAAATATTCTACACATCTGGGCTAGCGATGAGATTTAGACCCAACTTTTAACACATAAATGGAACTCTAGAACATCATTCACATTCACATACAAGACACCTGAATATTAAAATCTAGATCATCTTTCCTGTCTTCTAATGTAGCAGAGAATCCTGCTTGGGCTCTGCCCCTTCAACTCTGCCCAAGTGCTGATATAAGAAAGAGCCCTCAGAGAAGCCTGTCTCTAAGTGTGGTACAAGAGTTCTTTAGAGAGGCTTTCATTATTTTTGCACAGCAGTTTATAGAGAGCAGAGAGACTAGAGATAAATCTTCCTGAAGATAGTGTCAGGGAAAAAAAAAGTTAATATCTTCTGGTGAACAAATTTTTTTTTCTTTCCACTGAAAATTGAGAGTTATATAATTCATTACATTTATCTCTCAGTGTGTGATGCTTGAAAATTTCAGCCTGTGCCAAAAAAACTAAAGTTTTCCTTCCCTTTTTACTGTGTTCCCTTTGTCCCTACTTTTATCTGAATCTAAATTATTTCCTGGTCTTCTCTCATCATGACTTGATTAGAATCTTAGAGTCTTCCAGAAATTCATATTTTAATAAGGATCATAGAAATAAATAATAACATGCGTTTATACATGTGAATGTACATACATATGTAGTTAAAAATATCTGATCAATATCCTACTTTTGCAAAGTAATTTACATATTCTCTCCTTATTTTAATTTAGACATTTTGAAATAAACTGGCATCTTTGGTTCGAAGATTTAACATCAGGTATGAAAGAAAATTCAGGGGAAGAAGGGTGGAACTAAAGTTTGAGTGCAGAAAAAAGAATAATGGAAAAGAGCCTTTAATAAGTTGATTTGTCCCTATCACACCTAATCCCTGGAAGGTAGGAAACATATCATATTCAGAATTTGGAAAGAACGCTGCTCTCTCTCAGTTCTGTGACATTAGAACCTTTGCAGCTACGTTGTGAGAGGATGCAAACTGCTCAGATTTTTGCCATCTTCCATAAAAGGTTAACTCTATCATTTTGAGAAATGTTAACAAAATAACATCCATTTTGCTTACTTTCTGTTTTGGGGAAAAGGTCAGCTTTCCTAAAAATACTATTTCTCATTTTGCACCCAATTTCCTTCTTTTTAATGATCCTATTAAAAACATTTCAATTTAATTAGGGGAAAAAAAGGATGATTAGAAATAGAAGTCTTAAATGAAGATTACAAATACCAACACACACACACACACACACACATCATTTTGGACATAATCCTTTAATTTTAAAATGTGAGTACATTACAAAAATTTGCATTGATGTGGGAGTTGGGCAGTAAAACATGACATACTGTCGATGCATAATTAATATGAGGCAGTGAGAATTTTTACATCCCTTTCACAAATAAATGAGCTACAAAGGCAGAATTTAGACTGTTTGGACTAAGATAGGTTATTCAAATTGTGGCTCGCTGTTTCAATACTTTACCACAGTACAGCTAAATGTACCTGAGAAACATTTCCACAGATCAGAAGATGAAGAGTAAAATAAGATTCCCATGTGTCATAAATTATACAAATACAAACAGATGACGTGTGCTCGGAAGATTATTTGTGTTGAATGGTTACGGGGATGTTGGAATCCTCTAAGTCATGTGCTTCTATGGTCTTAGAAAGAAACTATATCCACTTTAGAGGTGAATTTTGTGTTTCAGTGTTTTTTTCACCTAATTATTGATAAGGGGTCTTCTGTTGATAAATATTTAAAGATATAGTAATGCTTTTGAAAATAATTTTTATTTTGTTTCTTACTTTCTGAAACCTTTGCATATTTTAAAGAGATCTTTATGTGTTTTTTTCTTTTTCACTTTTCAGTTGTGGACTAGACAAAGCTGAACCCCTCAGAGTCATATGAGTATGTCAGAATAGCCCTATTAGAGGGAAATTCCACTGCTCCTTCTACATTTTATAGAGTATGTAGATTCATACCCTTCAAGCACTGCACACTGACCTCAGAGGTCCTCGACTGATGTGGTGGAGGGGGACAGGGAAAAGGAACACCAGAATCAGTGTGGTACCTGTTCTTTAAGATCTGTTTGCCAGGGCCCCAGATACGCTAGTTCTGAGTTTCTGTATATGTCAGTCAATACTAAGGATGAGTTAAGATGGGAGAGCTTATTGTCATGGTCTGCAATAAGGATTGGCAAACTTTCTATCAAGGGCCACGTAGTAAATAATCTAGTTTGTGAAGGGAATGTGGTCTCTTTGCAAATCCTCACCTCTGCTATTACAGCACAAACTCAGTCATAAACAGCACGTAAAGGAATGGGCAGCGGGGCCGTGTTTGTTGGAATCATGGCCCATTTCTCCGCCCTGTCTCCAGCGGGCAGTATCTGATAGTGGTATTGGTTCCATCATGACGGGGCAGATTGACAAAGCCACAGTGAGATATTACCTCACACCTGCCAGAATGGCTGTTATCAAAAGAGGCTGCAAGTGACAAGTGTCGGCAAAGGACGTGCAGAAAAGCGAACCCTTTACACTCTTGGCGGGAACGTAACTTGGTGCAGCCGCCGTGGAAACCAGCATGGCTGCTCCCCAAAAAAACTAAAAGTAGAGCTGCCATATGATCCGGCAGGTCTATTCCTGGGCATATATCTGAAGAAAACAAACACAAGAATTTAAAAAGATACATGCACCCCATTATTCGTAGCAGCATTATTTGCAGTAGCCAAGATAAGGAGGCAACCTAAGTGTCCATCAACAGATGACTGGATAAAGAAGGTGTGTGGGGGGGTGTGTACACAGATACACATGTATACCATGGAATGTTACTCAGCTATAAAATGAATGAAATGTTGCCATTTGCAACACCATACATAGACCTGCATGGTATTATGCTCAGTGACATCTCAGAGAGAGACAAATACTCTGTTACCACTTACATGTGGAATCTAAAAAATAAAACAAATAGATTAATATAAAAAAATGGAAACTGATTCACAGATATAGGGAACAAATTAGTGGTTACCAGTGAGGAGAGAGTGTGGAGAGGGGCAAGACAGTTACATTAAAATAAGTTAATTTTTAAAAACTACTAAATATGAACATATATTTAATTAATTCCTCTATTTATCTGTTGGTGCTCATTTGGCAAACATAGTACCAGGTTTGTAATCATGAGTAAAAGAGGTACAGGCTTTTGCACTCATAGAGACAGGAATCTATTTGTAGAGAAAAATAAAACAAAATTAATTTTTTCTTTAGTATGCTAGGCATATTGATAAGTATTTACATGCATTTTAATTTATAATGATACGGTTTTTAATTTATGATAATAATTGAACAACCAACTCATTGCAAGCACAGGATGAAGAGTGTGTACTTGCACAAGTATGAGTATGGGACTTCTGAAATGATTAAGGCAAGGATATAATATATAGGGTTTATGTGTAGTATTTCGAAGATTCTAATATGCATGCTGTTCTATGTGCTTTTTAATTTATAAGACAAGGCATTTGAATGATGACAAATAGAAAAGGCTTCTATCTATTTGTGTGTCTGTCAGATCATATTTCTTGCCATCTGGCTGAGTTGTGGCAGTAGATAGCAGTATGATTTATGCTTTCTTACTTACTTTTCATAGTCTCAGGAGGCACATTTTCCAGTTTCCTTTCTGGGCCTTTATTCTGATGAATACTGAGTGTCATGTCTTCCACTACAAGTTTGATCCATACTCTCACGTCACCTATAGAACATAGGCTTTGAAAATTTGGTTTTTCATCTAGAAAGTGGAGTAAAAGGTCACTAATGACAAAAATTAGTACAAGGATTAATATACACCTTCATATTGCTTGACATGGCAATTGACACATGGAATCTGCAAAATAGATTTGCCCTCACTTTTCCTTGTTTATATGAGTGATTGTAGACCTGGACAAGTGATGATGATTTAATAATTAAATGGGATCACTTGTGGACACGCTGATAGCACCGTGCACCACTTCAGTGCTGACTAATGATGTTTACCTCGTTCACTCATTTGCAAAACCCTTCCTAATATTCTTTCTCTTTTATCTTCATTGTTCCTTTCTCAGTTAAGGTTCTCTTGTCTGAAACAACTATAACACTCTTATAACAGAGATTTCTGCCTCTATTTTTGCAATCTCCAACCTATAAATTATGCACTTACCTGTTTATCATTAATGTTATTTTAAATTTGGCAATGCTCAGGCCTGTTCTATAATGTACTCATGTAATTAACTCCTCTTCAGTGCTTAGCAAATTATTACTAGGTTTGTAAAAAAATGTATTTTCAGTCACAACTTTCCAGGTAATGCATTTATCAAGAGCAGTGTAGAGACTGACATTTTAAAATGTTCATTATGTAACACTGTACCTATTAAATACATATTCATTTAATCAGTTATTAACTTTATACCAGTACTTGACTAAAAATACCACTTTGTGGAACTGACTTCAATGAAATATGAAAAATAAACATGCCCTATTAATAGCCCCATAGTCTTAACAGCAATACACAGATTAAAAACAATGGAAGAATTACAGTGAAATATTTTCTTGCAGTTGTACACTAACCAGCTGAGTGACAGCTACCTATTTATTATGTTTAAGGCCTCTGCTTTGTGGCTGCCATGCAGAGGGTGGTACTGGCCTCGTCTTTACCCAAAACAGCTTGGAGGTTGAGATAAGTGATGGAACAGATGTACTAAGAGGTTATGGAGAAATTTCTTTTTCTTTTTTCCTTTTTTTCTTTTTTTTGGATTTACAATGTTATGTTTGTTTTAAGTGTACAACAAAGTGATTCAGTTTATATATATATATATATATATATATGTGTGTGTGTGTGTGTGTGTGTTTGTGTGTGTATATATGTGTGTGTGAGTGTATTATTTTCCAGATTCTTTTTTACTAGTTTATTAGTTATTATTGCTAGGTAGGTTATTAAAAGATACTGAATATTGTTCCATTTGCTGCCCAGTAGGTCTTTGTGGTTTATCTGTTTTATACATAGCAGTGTGTATCAGTTAACCCCTAACTCCTAATTAATCCCTCCCCCCAACCTTTCCCCTTTGACAGCCATGAGTGTGTTTTCTATGTTTGTGAGTCTGGTTTTGTTTTATAAATAAGTTAACTTGCATCATTCTTTTAGATTCCACATGGGATGATAGGATGTGATAGAGATTACTTACTCATGTATTGAGGTTTCTTCACCGAGTAGGGAAGGCACCCAAACTAGTGCAAAGGGGCAGGTGGCTTGCGTGTGTGTGTTTGTGTCTGTGTATGTATGTGACATGGAAGGTGGGGCCAAGGTCAAGGTTCCCATGCACACGTCAGGTTTGTCTGGTTTGAAATCTTTAGTTCAAGGAAGTGCACACTTGGAATTTCTCATCTGTTTCCCCAGGTGTGTGGCAAAGGAAGGATGGGTGGATTTCAAAGGTGTCAGTTGTCAAACACTAAACACTGAGCGAGACTCTCTTGTGCTTGATGGTTAAACTTGAACTTGTTTGCGTGTATTATGTGGCTCTCAGCCTGAGACCAGTGGAGGAAGTTAAGGTCCTTTTGAGTGCCTGGTGCAAGGGCTAAGCATTCTGCACTTTGTGATGTGAAATATGTGCCTTGGTCACTATCTCTGATGTGTTGAACAATGAAGGGGTTAAGGAGTGTCTTGTTGATACTTTGTATTGTTACTGCTTTAGAATGTGTTTGACCTTGATAGACATATATGACCTTGATACATATATAGATATTTGGTTATTGTAGGACAAGAAATTACCACAGTTCTTTACCCTAAAAGAGCAACTTGGATAAGAAATGATTTTCATTGGCTGACCCAGATAGCAGACCATTGGCAAAGGCCAGAGTCTGCAAAAATGTGCAAATGGGGCCCATTGTTAACCAGGGAATCTTCTAGAGCTAAGGTGACTGCCTGAAATCCAGCCAATTTTGCTGACTCTCGGGTCACTGGATCTATAAAAATAGGTTAGCTCAAAATAGATTAAAAGACTTAAATATAAGAACAGATACTACAAAACTCCTACAGGAAAATGGCATGACACTCTGTGACTTAAATCACAATACTTTTGTTTTGGATTCACATCCCAGAGTACCAGAAACAAACAAGTGAGACCTAGGTAAACTTAAAAGCTTTTGCGTAACAGAGGAAACCATGAACAAAACAAAAAGACAACCAACAAACTGGAAGAAAATATTTGCAATTGATGCTACCAACAGGGATTAAATTCCATAATACGTAAATAGCACACAGAGCTTAATATCAAAAAACAGACAACTCACTCAAAAAATGGGCAGAAGACTTAAATAGACATTTCTTCAAATAAGACATCCAGATGCCAACAGACACATGAAAAGATGCTCAATATTGCTAATTACTAGAGAAATGCAAATCAAAACTATAGTGGGGGATCACTTCACACAGGTCAGAATGGCCATTTTTAAAATGCCTACAGATAATAAATGATGGAGAGTGTGTGTGGAGAAAAAGAAACCCTCTTACACCATTGGTGGGAATTTAGTTGGGGGCAGCCACTGTGGAAGACAGTATGGAGTTAGCTTAAAAAAACTAAAAATAGAGTTACCGTATGATCCTGCAATCCCACTCCTGGGCATATAACTGAAGAAAACTTGAATTCAAAAAGATGTATGCACCCCAGGGTTCATAGCAGCACTGTCTATGATAGCCAAGACATGGACGCAAACAAATGCCCATCAGCAGGTAGATGAATAAAGAAGATGTTGATATATATATATTGATAAAAAATGGAATTTTACTCAGCCGTAAAAAGAATAAAGTGATGGCATTTTACTCAGCAACATAGATGGGCCTAGAGATTATCATATTAAATGAAGTAAGTCAGACAGGGAAAGACAAACATCATGTATCATTTATATGTGGAATCTTAAAAAAAAGATACAAATAAATTTATTTATGAAATAGAAACAGACTCATAGAAAAGAAACATGGTTACCAAAGTGGAAGGGGAGGGATAAGTATGCATTTGGGATTCATGTGTGCACACTACTATATATAAAATAGGTACACAACAAGGACCTACAGTATAGAACAGGTAACTCTCTTCAATAGCTTATAATAACCTATAATGGAAAGTAATCTGAAAAATAATGTATACATGTATAACTGAGTCACTTTGCTGTATATCTCAAATGAACACAACATTATAAATTAACTATAATTAGAAATGGTTAAAATGTAAAAAACAAAACGAAAAACAAAACCAAGAAGGTTGGTAGGGTGAGCAAATACAGCACAGAGTAGCGTAACTCCAAGTACATGGTTGCAAATGGGCAGCAGCAGGGCTAAAAGCACATGCTACTCGACAGGCAGTGGCTTAACGGTACACGGCTACCCGCAGGCAAGTGAGCCTGCAGCTGTTTTTGTAGCTGTGTCCTTCGTTCCAAGCATGTCCCTGTGGGTTATGTCACTGGCTAATTTGACGCCCTTATATTTGATTCTAACCACCTGCCCAAATTGAAGTTTCTGTTCTTTAATTTTTGTTTCTTAAAGAGACTGATACATCAAATATTTCAATCTGAAAAAAAAAAGAAAACTGAAAATTTTTTGACAATCCTCTCATTAATGGTTGGGATTTATGTCTGCCTCTCTGGATTCTGGACCTCTGGACCTCAATAAAATATGGCAGAAGTGATGCTGTTCCAATTTCTGAGTATCTTGCATTTCCAGTGTGCAGGTCTTTTAACTCTCGGAGTATTACTCGCAACTTTAAAAACTGACCCAAGTGCCCCCGTGGTGTCTTATCCATATTCTCGATAACACATTTATGGCCAAAATCAGTGTTTGCTGTTGCTTTAAGCAACCGAACGCTGGCTTTTTTTTGTTAGGAAACAGTGAATAGCTGAAACAGTATTTGGTGCTTAAAACTGGTATGCTACCATAACAAAATTCTAAACAGTGGCTTCAGGCCATTTGTTTTGTTTCTAGTTTGGGGTGATTAAAAATTAAACTGTGTTGACCGCAAGATGCCGCTCTGCTTGGCTGCTGCTGCGCTTCCGTGAGCCTAGCAGCTCTGCGTCCTCATCTCTCCCGCTTCTGCCTCCGCTGCTTTATTCCCTGGATTTGAGACCTGTGGTCTCTTTGCTTGCAACTAGGTTCTCACCGTTCTTGAGCCCCTGAATAGCAAAGCTGGAGAAGGGGTTGTAGATAGCTGCCTTTAAATTGGGCTGTGGATGGGGAAGGGGGCTTGGCAGTAGGTGTGGTGGGGCGCCTACTGTCAAAGTTGAGCGGCGGTGGAGCCTCAGAGGGTGAGGAGGAAGAGGGCTCTGTGGTGGCCCATGGGATGTGGATGTGTTTAAAATTTTTTTAAATAAAAATATAAAATAAAAAAAAAAGCGCTGTGTAGTAGGCAGAATTCTAAGATGCCTTCCATCACTCTAATCCCAGGGATTATGAAAATAATGACATAACATGGCCAAGATTATGTAAGATTACACGATGAGAGGAATTTGCAGATGTCATCAAGGTGACTCACCTGTGGACCTTGAATTAACTTGATCAGAGATTATCTGCTTGGGCCTAATGTAATCACATGATACTTTTCAAGCAGAGATTTTGCCATCTGTTTGCAGAAGACAAGTCAGAGACTTTCCAAGAAAAACTGATGCCCTGTTGAGGCTTGAAGTGGAAAGAATCACGTGCAAAGACCAAAGAGTAGACACCAGGAGCTGAACAAATCCCTTGGATGACATCCTGCAAGGAAATTTGTTGGGGAGGTAGGGTGAGGTGGGGATTGGGCGGGGAGTCTCTGTCCTGTAGCTGCATAAGACTGAGATCTGTCAACAACCTGAATGAATCTGACGGTGTAGTCATTCCCAGATACTCTCCATAAAGTAACCTGGCCAAGACCTTGATTTCAGCCTTGTAAGCCATAGAGAGAGCCCAGTCATGCCTACCCATCCCCTGATCTTTAGAACTATGAGAGAATAATTGGAAGATATTTAAATCTGCTCAGCTTTGGGTCATTTGTTACACACTGATAGAAAACTAACACAAGCTGCATGTACATTCTTGGGCGTGCCTTTTTGTAAACATGTGTTTTCTTTTAGGTGAATACCTGTGACAGAATTGCTAGATTATTGGGCAGGACTTTGTTTAACTTTATCAGAGAACTCCTGTGAACGTGATTCCCAAAGGGGTTATATCATTTTATATTTCCACTTTAAATGTGAAAATAAGGGCTACAATTTTTTCGCAACGTTGATAAAACTTTAAATTTTACCTTTAAAGTTTCAGCCGTTGTGGCTGAGAAGCAAAATTTCCCTTTTCTGACTTGAATTTGAATTTCCCCAATGACTAATGATGTTTAACATCTTTACATGCATTTACTGGCTATTCATTCTATTGTAAATATATATTCAAAATAGTTTGTTTTCAGTTGAGTTGTATCTTTCTTATATTGATTTATTTGAGTTATTTATATCTTTATGTATATATATATATTTTTAAAAGTTCATGATCAGACATTGGACCAACATGCAGATTACATTGTCATTTGCTTAATGATGCCTTTGAAGAACAAAAGTTTTACTTTTTTTCCCTTAACACAGGCAATGGGGATTGAACCCAGAACTTCATGCACACCAAGCATGCACTCTACCACTGAGCTATACCCCTCACCCCCATTCTGTCCTGTGTACAGAATTGTGCCCCTTCTATATAATGAATCTATTGCTTGAGAAGAATCTATAATAACCATTTTGTAGGTATGTTGTCAAACCCCTTTTACTCGAAATGGCTCTGAATTTTACAAGGTCACTTTTTTGTTTTTAACAAAATCATGTTCATTGCATGTGATGTTATCACTTATAATCTTTAAGTGATCAGTATATTATATCAATTAGTTATTTTCCTGTTTCCAATTAAATGTAACCTTTCCAAATTGAAAATTATTACTGAAATAATATTCTCTGAATCTAATTAAACTCAAGTTAGCTTGCAAAAAAATTACAATTTTAAGATCACAGTAACATACCAATAAAGGGATACAATATAATTTAAGTTTTCTTAGTGATCAGACACCTTATTTTCATACAAAATGTTAAATAATGAAAGTTAAGAAATTTTCAGCTTTACTCTTAGCCTTCCCACTATAATTCACTTCAAACTATACTGGTTAAGCAATTTACACTCTCCGCTCCCCCAGAAAAGTTCTAACAATATAAAAGGGACTAAAGATGACTTGAGTCACTTACGTGATGTTAACATCCTACGTGTCAGGTTCGTAGGCATACATTCAGAACTACTGGTTTATAGATTTAAACTCAACTATCTCTCCTTGGAACATTTCAGTTTGCACTGGATAGTGTATACTACATTGCCTTGGCCATTTTGGATAGGAGAAGCCAGAGAACTATGCTTCAGGCTCATCCATCTTTGCCTAAAGTATCTTAAACACCCTACCATGTGTGCAGTTGTTTTTCCTGGGGTTAATCTAATGCCTTTTTAATTTCTTCTTCTTCTTCATTTTTTTTTTTTTGTCTTTCTCTCTTTTGCTGCCTTCTTTTGTTTTAACTGAGCTTTTTATATAATTGTTTTTCCTCTCCTCAATTAAGATATCAATTACACATTTAAATTAGTGCATTTTAGCTTGTCTAAATCTGTGTTCTAGTTTTCTGGAGCAGCCAAATCTAATCTGTGTGTGTGTGTGTGTGTGTGTGTTTATTGAGTCCATCTGCTTTGCCGCTTTAGGTTTCAAGCAGCCACAGCATGTCCCATCTTGATTAGCTTCTCTTGACTCTTTAATTCTATCGTCCTCCACCTTTTGACCATAGAGCATAGAAAATCTTATAGTGTTTACCTGTTTGATTGTCTGTTTGCTTGCTAGCTGTTTCCTTCAGGGTTTGAACTCTAGCTTTCATTTCTCTGCTTACCAGGAGCCTATCAGTTTGGAAATTTTCTGTGCAGTAAATTCACCTCTTTTTCAAGTTACTCTGTTTGTTTTAGATCTTTGGTGGTAGATAAACACCATTGCTGATACCATGTTAGTAGTTAACAGATATCTGAGCAATCCTCACACCCAGGATCCTGGCCCAGTGGAACATGGGGCCACCCCATCCAAATACATGACCATTTATTGTATTTATAAGACAAACCATACACAGTTTAACTTAACAGTCTTGGTGGAACTGATTTTAAAAGAAAGACAATTTTAAACAAAGTTATATTTAGAGTTTCTTCTAGCATTGGAACAACACCATGATGGTAGATAAACATAAATATCTTAGGAAATGGGTCCCAAAGAGCACTGGGAAGAAAATCATGATATAGCTTGAAAAAATTTTGATAAGATGTGAATATTTAAGAAAAATAAGTGTAAGGAAAATACCAGTTTCAAAAATTCAAGGAATCACTGCCTTGCTGGTTTGTCAGCACAGTCATACCTTCCTCTATGTTGGGTGAGATCTTAGGCACGGGTATTTGGAGGGATATAAAGAAAATTGGAAGAAGAACACCACATGTTTATCTTTTTTTCCAAGGGGAAGAAGAAACTCCTTTATTTTAAACTCTTATCATGAATGTCCAGTTCATTTTTTGCTTTTTTGACTTCAGTAGATTCATGGATAGTTTATGTATCTTCAGTGAATGGATTGGTGGTCCATATTATGTAGATCAAAGATAGTGTGTATACATGAAATTGAACATCGACCTTGCCTTGAGTAGTTTCATGGCCATACTTCTTGGTCTTCAGAGGTTGTTTATGATAACAAAGTCGAAATCCTAGTAATCTTGTGGATCTGACTGTTCTGGAAAAATGAACTGTACTATGATTCATCTCAACTCAGGGTGTAAAGTAGAAGACTTTGATTGGTTGAAAATTCACACATACATATAACCCTAGGAGACTTCTGTAGGGGCAAAGGGTTTGAATACATTTTTTGTTATTTCATCCAAAGTTTTGACAAATAGCTCCTAATCGATGTTGACAAGTGTCTTTGCATGGTGTTACAGACTTTACTTCCCATATGACCCAGCTTCATGGGATTTTTGCATATTTCATCCCCAGAAATCACTGGAAAAGTCAATGACCTGTCACTAATCAGAGCCAGTAGAGATATTTAATGAGTGTTCATGGACCAAAAGTGGACAGAGGAGACACAAATTTATAAGACTAGTGGCCTTATTGTTACTTTTAAATTAATAATAAAATATTATTTACTATATTTACTTTTAGTAACTTAGCAGATCTAGCTCAGCAAATCTGAGTTAGCTCATGAGGAGTAAAGTTGATAACTATCACTGGATTCTGAAGTCTGATTTATTTTAACGAGCCCTGTTTCCAGATTAAGAAGCTTCCATTGCTGTATAGATATTCTGTGGTAGAATGATGTTAATGACCCCAATTTTTCCACTCCTCCCTATATAGATGCCCTTTGCTAGATGACCTTAGAGAGTCCTGCTTCTCTAACATTGTATGCAGTCATGGGGCTCTCTGCTCTAAGGGATGATTGTACATATGATACTGTAAGATGCTACAAGAAGAAGGTTTTTCACATGTCCACTTGCTGTTCTTGATATTTTCCATCTCTAATAGAAAATGATGTCATATCCAAACTACCTCAATAGAAGAAGAGAAGTGTACGGCCCCATTAGCTCTCTTTTCCCAGATGACAGCCAAGCAAGCACTAGGATGTGAATGATTCCAAACGTGGCCACAAAATTTACCCAACCAAACCTAGGGAAATTGTCTCCCTACAGCTTCATGAGCTAAACAAAACTGTATTGTTTCATGATTAGCAGTTTCTTAGGCAAAATTATGTGCAGAGTGTAATCTGTGTGGGTTACCATTCAATCACAATTTTGACCACTGCGTGAGTAGGCTGTCTACATCTAAACTGTGAGGCATTAAGAACTTGGGTACAGTAGTGCTTTATAGGACTCCTCTGCTTTTAGGGTTTCCCTAGAAAGCTTCATTTATATCTCACTTCTATGGCATATGTCTCTGCTTGAGGTATATTCATACTCCTCAATTTGACAGCATTTTGATTATATATGTGTGTGTGTGAGAGAGAGATAGAGAATATGTGTAATTAATGAAGCTTATAAACAATTAGGATAACATAAAAAAAATTCTAGGGACAATATACCCATAGTTTCATCTGTAGCCTCACTACCCAGAGAAAATTTACTGTTACTCTGTTGTTTTATCTTATCTTATTTTATGAACACATGAAGCTAGATAAATTAATGGGAGGTTTTCTTTTATTAATTTTTGTTTAAAATGTTTAGTAATTCAAGAAATATATGTTGAGTAGCTACCACATATTAGGCATTGTTGGAGATATGCAATTCAAATGAAATTCTATATATGTATAGTTTTATAACCAGGGTTGTTTTATTTAACATGATTTCATAAACAATTTTCAAATACAAAAAAATTTTATGCACTTATTATTTTTAAGTCTGCATCATTCATTTATACATGGATATACAGCATGCTTTATTTAACCAAGTATTACCTGCAGGTTATTTATTTATATAGTAACTAATTTATATTACATATAATATATATAAATTAATGTATATAATATATAATATGTTTATATATTATATTTAATTCATGTAAATTAAAAGCAAAAACATGCCTATATAGTAGGCTATTATTTACCATGATTTTGTGTACAGAAATATCTTGTTCCTGGTGCACCTGACCAGGTTGGTCACTGTCATTGTCACTGCTGGACCTGCATTGACACTGGGGCATGAGTTAATTCAGTGGGTTTACTCAAAGCAACCAAGATTGGCTTGAAGCTGAAACAACTTGGAAGCATTCAGTGTAGTAGAGTCAAGAATGGTCTTCATGTCCAAAGGACTTCAAAGACAAAGTCTGAACATTAGAACACAAAGGGAGTAATGCTGGGGTTAAAATGAACAGCATCCTACTAAAGGTCCCATCCGGATATTTAGTGTCCTTCTCTATCTCTGTATTTATCAGAATCTTGTCTCAAATATGTATATGTTCACCAAGGGAACACCCATCCATGTGCTAAAGTTCTCCCTTCTCCCCTTGAAATCTGCATAAAATTCACCTATGCCATTTCTCATTTCTGTCTTGCTGAGTGTCCAGTTGATTAGAGTTAATTTAAGTTGTGATGACCGATTATAACATTGGCAATCAAACAAGGACTCCTGGATATATTACTTGAAGTAAAAGAATTGATGTTTATTTTGGGGGTTTCCTGGCTAAGGAAAGCAGGTTCAAGATAAATCAACCCTGAAAAAGCTACCGGCACTTAAGACTAGTTTTCCTACTTGGATGCAGAATATTTTGATTGACATAACAGTCAACTCAATCACAAAATAGCTGTCAGCTCTTTTATGTTCCTGTCTGTTCATGTAACTATATCCCCGTGGCATTTATAGCAAATAGAGTTCTTGAGCATTAGGTTCTTATAATCACTGAGAAGATGGCAATTGGATTTTAGGAATCATTAGTTAACAAAAACTATTACAAACCATTTAGATATACTTTGCTATTTCTTTGTGTTAAAATTTCTCTTTTCCTCTGTACTTTATTTAAAAGGGATTGAAGGCAAACCTAATGGCATATTTCTGATAGTTTACCTCTATTGGCATTACAAATCCTGCTGTCAGTCTGACAGTAATTCTCCTTAGCCTGAATGATTCAAGGAATTGCTTGGAACTATAATAAATTGCAGTAAGAATATAAACTATAACACTAGCCTGAAATCTTTGTTTTTCTAGATGAGTAAGGGCATTTTAAAAGATGGAAATTAATGTGCTGAAGTTTGAGGCAAAATATAAGGGGTAAGGATAGCCCATTACATTTTGAGAAAGGACAAGGTCAGCTTTGTGAATTAACCAGATAGAGATTTATGATGAAACATTAAACTTGGCAGGCAAATAGACTACCTGGAATCTGTGATGGTCAAAAGCAGCACTACTGGGGACTGATTCAAGACTAAAGGTCTTAGTAACTGAATTATTGAATCTAAATCAATTCTGAAAATTCCAAGGCATCATATTGTGAAATTACTTTTCTAAGGTTATTGGAGGCAAGTTTCTTTCTGCTCTGTTAAAATTTAAACATAGCTTTCAGAAAAAGAAAATGAAGAATATATCCCAAGCTTAACCTCTTACCTAAGACCTGTCTGGAGATCATAATTCTAAATAGTTCAGGATTTTTGAAACTGAACACAAATAATTTTACATTATAATACTACAAAATATTACAGAGTAGTAAAAGACTAATACACTGTACTTGATTGTATTGAGGTGAAAATATTTGTGAATTAGGCAACCACAAAATTATTACAACTATGAATAGTGGAGTATTCAATATTCAAATAGTAACTTAGAGGGTAGGAACATAAAGTGATTCATACATGTGTTTCAAGTATGAAGACATAGAAAGTGAGCTGTCACTCTCAACTTCTGTACCAACTCCCTCCATGTGTAATGGGAGAGGAGGCAGGTAGTGAACTTCAAGCACCTTGGATCAGCAAGATGCCACAAATGCTACAATTTCACTCAAGTTAAATTTGTGACCTTGAGATTAATTTCCAAATGATATCAATTTAGTAATCTCAGAATTCACCTGACACCCTATTTATTATATCACTGCGATAGGTAATTTTAAATGTCAACTTAGCTGGGCTGAGGTATGCCCCAATAGCTGTTAGGACATTATTTCTGTGTATCTGTGAGGGTGTTTCCGGAAGAGATTAGGATCTGAATCTGTAGACTGAGTGAAAAACATCATCCTCATGTATGTTGGTGAGTATCATTCAATTCACTGAGAGCCTGAATACAATAGGTGGGGTAAGAGTGAATTCACTCTCACTGGTTGAGCAGGGCCATCCATCTCCTCCTGCCCCCAGACATCAGCACTCCTGGTGTTCAGGCCTTTGGACTTGGATTGGGGTTTGCACTGTTGGTTTCCCTGGTTCTTAGCTCTTCAGAATTAGACTGGAACTACACCAACAGCTTCCTGGGCTCTGCTTTGCAGACAGCAGATCACTGAACTTATTCTCCATAACTGTGTGAGCAGATCCCTTGTGATAAGTCTCTCTCGGTGTTTCTATATGTATGCATGGATATATATCTATATCTATATCTATATCTATATCTATATCTATATCTATATCTATATCTATATCTAATCTATCTCCAATTGGTTCTGTTCTCTGGAGAACCCTGACTAATATAATCACCATCATTTATGCATACTCTGATGCACAGTCATCTTTCTGAGTGATCATTTCTTCAGCCTCCTGTCTTCTCCTTCCATCATAGCCTCATACATGAAAATTTGACATTATCAGTAGCCCCCACCATTACCTAAACCCAACCAGTTATATGAACTTAGGATTTGCTGTCATTGGGCAAACATAATGAAATATTTAATTTGTTTATAATTACATTTTATTGACTACAAAGCACTCATGTGTTCAATATTTTTAGCTTCACAGTTGCTTCACTAAAATTAAAAGCTACCTTTCAAAGAGAGTACTACTTCTCTCAGCTCTCTTATATACTTAAGAACAATATTTATCAATTGTTTGTCTTATGAGGCCCAGAGAAGCCTCCAGTTAACACTTGGATCCTAACTAATCTTACTTGCTAACCCTTTATAGTATTTCTATTGGGAATTTTTTTTGAGCTGTTAGTAAGAACACTTGTTTCATTTATTAAAAACACATGATCTATCACACTAAATTGATGTGGACAGTTTGAATTAGTTGGATTTTACTTTAAATATAATGTGTAAATTTATTTGGATTTGAAGATTTATAAAAGATAAAGGTGCAAAGATATTTTACCTAGTTTTATGTTGGTGTATGTACAAATAACCTTGTTTCATTTAGCTAATGACTAGATCGCTTTTTTTAAATTGAAGTACAGCTGATTTTCAATGTTGTGTTAATTTCTGGTGTGTTGCCTGGTGATTCATCTATATATAAATATATTCCTTTTTATATTCTTTTTTATTATAGGCCATTGTGAGATATTGAATATAGTTCCCTGTGCTATAACAGTAGGGCCTTGTTATTTATCTATTTTCTATGAAATTTTTAAAGTTATTTCACTGAATTTTGTTAACTAAATATCAAAGATATTAACACATTTTTCATCCTTCATTGGTAAAATTTTTCAAATTTTGTTGAATTTTTTTGCTTAAAATAATTTTGCCTGACTTAAAATTATTAACATATCATTTTAAGTGTTTAGGTCATTACATCTATTTATTTATAATTTTCCATTAATTTTAAGGCCTAACAGCCTTCCCTATACAAAAGTTAATTCTCTTTTCTATTTTTTACTCCTTGTATGCAATGATAACTATCGCCAATGAATTGTGTGCCTCCTTTTACATCATTTAAGAACTTCCTACATCAAGCAAACTACTTTAAACACAGTTTGCTTAATAAAATTGCTCTTATGTTAAATTTGACTGATCCTGGTATTCTTTCACTATACAGGTTAAATATAACACTAAAAATTAAATAAGCATAATGTTAAGAATCCTTTCCAATTCATTGAAAGTGTTAACGGTAAGCATACTTGTGTATAAGAATTTTATATTTCTTACATTTTCTAATAGAAATGACTTAATAGAATATTTCCACACAGAAAAATAAAAAGTAAAAAAGAATGACTTACTGTTAGAAAAATATGAAAGACTGGGACATTGTGCTGTACACCAGAGATTGACATGTTGCAATTGATTCTACTTCAATTTTAAAAAAAGAAAATTATATAATTCATAGCAAATTAACAAATTATTAAGGACATTGGTTTCTTAACAAATTATTAAGGTCACTGGTTTCAACTGGGATATGTTTTACCTATGGATGAATACATATTTATGAAATATTACCTAAAACATGTAGTAAAACAGTGGAGAAAATCATTTGATTTCATTCTCTTAGTTAAAAATGATAAACTACATATTATGAACATAGAATAAAGAAACAGAAAATATCCAAAATTCAAATACCAGGTTAAGAATGGTCTATAAATCCTAATATTTGCAAAATTGTCTTATTTTGGCATATTTCTCTTTATAGCATGTCCTTGGTTTCCTATACATTCTATTTTTATTTAAATAATAAATTTATGAAATTACAAAAAGCCATTTATTGAAGTTGACTGCTCTTATATGATGAAATAATAACATTCTGTCAAACAGTGTTACATATTTATAGCTGCACTGAAGAGACATTACCTGACTCTCATGAGTAATAGCTGGTTATTTTCTGTGAGCAGAAAAGACAGAATTGCCTATTCAGCGTGCATAACTAAAAAGACTATTTCCTACGTGTTTGTTTTGTAGGCTATGTTTCAATAAATTGATCAAAGTAGTATGCAATTGAAAGCCTCAACTAGATCAGCAAATGAAAAAATGAGATTTCACATACATCATTTTTATTTAATTTTCTCTAGAAATCAGCTCCTATGTATTCAGGGATCACTGTGTAAATGATCCACTCCACTCTCCTCCTTCTCAGAAGATGGTGTTATTTGCTCTTTTAGCAGTAAAGAAAACATAATCAGAAGGGAACTTGACCAGGTTTCCTCTACTACATCCACCTACTGCCTTCACCTGTGTCTTACCTACTGCCTTCTCTTTGGCTGTTATGGGTGAATACTCAGAGCCTCTAGCTAGGGACAGTCCCTAATCTTATTCAATAGAGTTCATGTTCCCTGACAACTCAAAAATATTGCTATAGCATTTCTCCTCTGTGTATTTCATATACCACTGATTTTTCCTTCTCCAATAAAATATTCTTCATAGTATATAATTCCATCTCATTAAAAAAAAAGGAAAACCCTATCTTGATCCCTCATCTCGATAAAGCCACCACCACTTTTATCTTCTCAGCAAAACTCCTTAAAAGAGGTTATATTTGTTATGCACTGTCAAATACCTCTCCTTCTGTTCTCTCTCACACTCATTTTAGACTTTTGCCTTTACTCTTCTACTCAGAGTGCTCCTGCCAACTTACCAATGAATTCATATTGAGAAATTCAGTGAGTTTTTCTTAACCCTCATATCATTTGACCTATAAATAGCATTTTCAGGGCCAACCACTCTTTTCTCCCTTGACATATATGCTAAACCTATGTTTCTATGTCGAGATTTTGTTCAATTTTTAACTAACGCTGTATCTTGCTTACTTTTCACTTCTGGAATGTCCCAGATTCTGTCTTTGGAGCAGTTCCTTATTTACAGCTGTGATTACGATGATGAATCTCGAACTTATTTATCCACTTAAATCTATCTAGACCCCTGATTCCAACTGTCCAGTCAACATTTTCCTTGCATAATTAACAGAAAGGTGAACTTTTAACTAGTTAAGAAATAAACTCTAGATGTTTTCCTCCAGACCTGCCTCTCTTACATGCTCCATCATTATGAAGTTACATAATTTTTCTAGTTGTTCAAGCCAAAAACCTCGAGTCAACCTTGACATCTCCCTTTTTAAAAAAATCATTTATTTATTTATTTTAGGGGGCAGGTAATTAGGTTTATTTGTTTATTTTAAATGGAGGTACTGAGGATGGAACCCAGGACCTCACGCATGCTAAGCATGCACTCTACCACTGACCCTCCCCCCAAAATGTCCTTTTTAACATATCTCATATTGATCCCTCAGTGAACCTTGTTTTTTGTTACCTTCAAATTATATGCAAAATACAGCAGACTACTACCAAACTGAACCAAGCCATCTTTAATTGTTGATTGTCATAGATTATGTCCTGGACCTACCTGCTTCTGTTTTACTTCTCTGTTAATGTAGACTTAAAACTACACCCCAAGAGATGGGGTACATTTTCACCATTTACATATAATCATTAAAGAAAATGTAAATTGTATAATTCAGAGTCCAGCTAGGAGACAGAAACCACACAGTAAATTAAACAGAACAATTTAATACAAAGAAATTTAACTATGTCAGAAAGACTAATGAAGTAGTGGTAAATAAGTAGTCCTGATAATTCTGTACAGGAATGACAGGTAGGAAAGATGTGCCACTATTTCTAGGCCTGAGATCTGTCACCCAGTGAAGATTGACCTCCCTGAAATGCAGACCTCGTTGAACGGGCCATGGCTCATTGGATAGTGGAGAATTGTTGAGGTTGGAATGCAAGTGAGGGAAGGATAAAATATCAGTGTAAACTCAAATTCCTCAACATTTCCCTTGAAGATGGTCATTAAGTGTGCAGATCTCTGTTGTGATATATTCTGTCTTATACCAGCTAGTGATGAAATAACTGTTCAGCATTGTTTGATGATGTCAACTTGGTTCTTTGTTTAACTGTGTTAATTGACTTGACCATTATTTTATTATTATTTTATGAATTATTTTATTATCATTTAATTATATTTATATTATTTATTTTTATTATTTATTACTATTTTGTTATTTTATAATTATTCTATGAATTAGCTCAGTTGACTAAGTATATAAATTATCAGTGTATTGTTTTGCAGACTCTGACTAAACTTTACCTGTTATTTCTACTGGTTTTCAAAAAGTTGGTGATAATTTGTTTATTCCCAGGGGAAAGAAATCAACAGGCAAATTATTTAATTGGTAAAAATCTAAGCAGAAGAAAAAGAGCCATAAATTGATACAAATAAATATATGTGTATGATTCCCTGGAGTGTATACGCACTTGCATATACATGTGCATAGACATATATAAATATATATAGAAGATGTATGTATGTATAGAAATACGTTTATGTAGAAGAAGCCTCCTTTTATAATACTGATGCTTTAAGACAGAATTTTTTAAAAATTGGTAACCAAACATGAAAAGAACAATTTAGAAATTTACATGTTAAATTTTACACTCAGTTCCTAACAACAAAAATACTATGTACAAATGTATAATACAAATAAGGAAACGAGTGTACAAAATAATACAGCATCTGAGTGTAGTGACAGACCAGAGTAGTATGGGGGAAGGATTCATTTTATTTGTGTGGTTAGGAAAGAACGAAAGATGTTTTTTGTAGGGCTATCGGCAAAAATAATTGTAATAAACATGTGTTCAATTTTAAGTGCCAAATTCACTTTATAAATTGTGAAGGAACACATTTATGAATAAGAAACTACTGAAATTATCAACCATGAAAATAAGCCCTACCAAAATAATCACTTTTGTGTATCTTTAAGGTGATTGTCAACATGCTACCTAATCCTTGAAACAAAAAGAAATCAGAAAAATGTACACATATATATATAATATAACTTTCTATTGTGTAGAATATACTAATACATATTTTAGACAATGTTTTATCAAATAATATGTATCTATGCATATTTTATAATGTGGATTTAAAATTCTAATACATTTTTACAAATATTTAAGATTTCAAAATTTTAAAGATTATTATTAGCATATTGAGAGCACAACCTGAAATCTAGTTCAAAAACAGCTGCAGTTATAAAAGATTATTAAATTTAATAAATAGATATAAAAACCAAAGAGTCCTACTCCAAAAATGTAACAGATAAACAATAAGTTTTTAAAATATTTTAAGATGGAATTCTAAAAGTATCATGAGGAACAAAAAAAAGACATTCTAAGGTCTTGCATATTATGGCTATGTAGGCCCCCCAAATTCTTGCTGAGTGATTGCATTTTCCTCCAATTTTGCTTGTAACTTAATGGAGTTGCCTCAAATTCTTACCCAATTTTGTCCCAACAAATGCTGTTCAATGTTATCTTTCAAAGAAGAGGCGAAGGTGGCACTGTTCAAATCCCAGATCCTTGGTTTTCTAGCTCTTGCTTGAGGGAAGTGCCTTCATATTACTGGAAACTCATTTGACTCCGCTCATAAAAAGAGTATAGATAATAATGTACCCTTTGTAGAGCTTTATCAACGTAATATGTGTAGAGCACTTGTTGCATGGCAGGCACTCAATTTGCCTACCATTAACTTTAAAGTTATTTTTGATATGTTACATTTACACACATGTTTATCACATTATATTTCAGACATCAAATTCAACACGGCATTTATTCCTGTTCAGAATTCTGAGCTAATGAAAGGTGTTCCTTGTTGGAAGCTACCTTGCTATAAAAGAAAATGAAAAAGAGTTGAATTATGATGGTAAATAGATTTCCCAGTGCTTCATCCATCAACAAAGTAATTAATAAATCCAAAATAGTATTTTAGTGCTTATTAAAAACAACCACTAAACCTTATCTAGGTTAGTAATGCTGTGGCAATAGAATATGGTGAATTCTAGCCAGGAGTTACTGCTATTCTGGACAACATATTTCATATATTTCAAATTTACGGCAATGCTTTTGTGACATAAAATTTGTTTATATCAGTATGATAACATTAGCCAGATAAAATAATAAAGTTTAAATATTTCATACTTTTATCTCCTAGTAATGTACAAAGCAGAACATATATGCAGTAGTCAGTTGCTGATAATTAGAGGATGCTTAATAAGTACCAGGTCTTGCTCTAAGTTCTTCACCTAGAATATCCTTTTGACGCAATGCACTCTATTCTCATGCCAATTTTATAGCTGATGGAGTAAAGTCAAAGAGAATTTATGAGGCCAAAGTTCACACAGCTAGGAAGCAGCACGTACGGTCTCACACCAGAGTCAACTCATAACCACCCACATCTTTGCCACTCACACAAGCAAAATGCTAACTCCTCCAAGGCTCACACAGTAGTTCTCATCCTCCTTCTCTTCCTTCTCCTTTTAATTTATTTTTGAATCCCTCAGGCTTTCAATTAAAGTAATGTCTACTTGGCTGGCATTCAAATATTCTTATTCAATTTAATTTGAACTGTGAAATGGCAGACATAGCTGTGGAATTAGGTAGTATCACTAATGAGTCTATTTGAGAAGCAATTTAACAACCCTTTTCTTTATCTAGTAATATTTATGATAATGTGCCTCATTCTCTATATATTTAGGAGAGAGCACAGCATAATAAACAGGAAAATGGAATGAGGGTCTTACAGCCAACACTCCAGTACAACTTTACGACGAATCTGAGCAAATCATTTTGACTTCCCATTTCTCCAAACACTACATCCGAAAACCCCTTTATATTAATATATTGTTCCATATATATATTTGGTGTAATTTAAATTATGTATCATATGTTTTATCATGTTTAAATTGGAGAAGACTTTCTGTAGTGTATAGTGTGTAGTCCTAATGTCATGAGTACTGGAATAAAATGTTGACTCTGCCAATTATTAGCTGTGTGATCTCGGGCGAGTCTCAGTCTCTCTCAGCCTCAGTTTCTGAGCTGTGTAATTCAGAAATTTTTGTTAAATTTCACAGAATTATTGCATATAATGCATAGGAAAATGCTTTTAAGTGCATTAGACTATGTTAATATTTGTTACCGTGTTATCATTATTACATGCCCTGAAGCCCAGAGCTGAGGACCATCTAAGGAGTGAAACTAATCTCATGAGTGCTATCTTATGTATGAAGTCACCTTGAATTACAAGTTATAGATCCCTGTCTTTTAGTGTATTCTTTTATACACACTAGAAAGATTGTATTTTTATTGCAATAGTAAAAAAGAACGTGTGTCAAAGTACAACGTTAATAACTGCTAGTTGCAAAAACTATTCAAGAAATTGTTTCTTTTTTTTTAAGTGATCTTCAGATTGTGTCCCAAAAGACTTATTTTTTTGAAATTGGGAGGAGCTCATGGGGATAATTGTAAAATACATACTCTACCCACCCAAATATAAATATACAACTTACTAACTTCTGAGTGAAAATTAATAAACATGTGAAATCAACAATTTATCATAAAATCAAAATACTGTGTTTTTTGTGTATATGTACAAGTAGACTCTAACCATGAAATATAATATATTCTTGTTATGTTTATTAGAAATATACATGTTGAAAGTCAAACATCAGCTTAAATATAAATTATCTATTCATTTGTTTTGGGAAACTTCCCATAGACTACAATTTTGCAATTCAGTATTTCTCCTCTGATTGTAGTTAAGTGCTAATGGTAGACTTCTGTCGGAAAACAAGTATTAGGCAGGAACCACAGCCCTGGAGAAAATGAGAGAGCATTTCTCTGCAGTAGTGATAGAAATCTGTTCGGTAGAGACGCTCATTTCACAAGTCTGCAGAAGAAATTATTGCTTCAATATTTATATCTCTATTTCTCTGTGTCTACTTTAATGACTCATTTAACATGCTTGTAATTCCTGAGATAATATTAGAAATCTGTTTCATAATGATGCCTCAGTTCTTACATGGTATTTAAATTCTAGGCAATTTTATATTACTGATCAACTGAGGTTATAGTTTTGAAACTTAACTCCTCATTGACTAAAATTATCTAATGCTGAATGTATATTTATCATATTATAATAAAATATATTTTTTCATTTGGTCAGAGTATAGGATTGCCAGCAGAGAATCTCTGTGTAATAGAAACAGAATGGTGATAAAAAATACCAACAAATTTTAGAAACAAAGAATTGCCCCTGAAAGCAAGCTCTTGTCTGGAACACACCTTACTAGAGAACTCCATTTCAGAATTCTCTTCAGATGCATGTGTACTTTATTGATCTAATGTACCTGAAGTAGCACTATCTCCTTGATCCAGGAAGCCAACTAAAAGACAGTGTTAGTTATAATTTCATATTTGCCCTTTGGAATAAGGAGCCAAAGCCTCCCCAATTACTCTAAGTACCAGTTTGGCCAGCAGTGTTACACCAAAGGGGGAAAAAATACAATAATATAGTATTTCATGTCCTTCAGTATTGCTGCAAAATATTTAAAATATTCTAAATGTGTTATTTACAAGCTACTTTAAAAATTTACGGTTGTCCTCAATTTATGTTCAAATCATTTTTCAGAAGATTAACTTCATAGAATCCTCCAGGTGCTCCATTACAAGTTTAAAAATACTTACTCCAGAAGGGCTGCTTAAAACGATCTTCAAATTCCAGGCTCCAGTAGTAAATGAGTTTACCTCAGCCCACATTGAACCTTTTCACACAGCCTACTTTCTTATATTTACACATATTTCTGCTTCATCAGAAAAAAAAAAACACCCTGCATTTACTTAAGCTGTAATGAATGCCAAGGTGTTATAGTACAGAAAGCCACAAAAGAGGCCCTGATTCCTTTGGGAGAAAAGAGTCAGAAGGAGATTACCTTCAGTTGACCAAGGTATCTGTTAATAGTCTCATAAAATAAAGTCTGCAGCATTTTTGTTTTTCTCAAGATTAGGGTCTTTTTGGTTTACATTTTGTAGGTGCTCAAGCTTCCTCAAATATCATTCGTGTTTTAAATTGTATTATTTCTACTTAGGAAAATATATTCTGGATGTAGAGATAAGGAGACAAAAAGTACCATGGGGTCTTTTCCATCTTGAATTACCATATTTGCTCTTTTTTCCCTTATTCTTTGTTTGCCTCCTTTCCTCCCTCTTTTCTTTCTTTTTTTTCTTTCTTTCCTTCCTTCCTTCCTTCTTACCTTCCTTCCTTCATCTATGCATTATAATTTCATTTATTCTAAAATCAGTTCATCTATTCCATGTAACCTCAGTGATGTAGTCAACCTAAAGTTTTCTTTGGAAATCAATTTGAAAGTTGCTTTGCAATCTTACAGCGTTAGTGTTCCAAAGGGGGGAAAATATAATTTTTTTAGGTGCAACAGAGACAGTTTAAGGACGAAATCACACTGGGCATTGCTGGAGAGGGAACCGTGCAAGGACCTTAAGAATATCTCTATTCAATCATTTCAAGTAAAAGTCCATTTTTTGCCCCTAAATGTATTGTTTACACAGGGTTTCATAGTTGCTCATCTAGTCTCAGGGTCATCTCTGTGAAGATGGAACAGGATGAGATCCAGTTCAGAGTTGATATTTGGTGGGAAAATTTCACAACACATAAGGTGGGTTTACTTTCTGAAACATTGAGACCGTGTGGAAAGAGCATACAGTGCAAGGATGGGGAGGTGAAAATTTACTGAAAATTTAATGCTTTACTTGAGTTATAAATAGTCAAAGGTATAATATAGAAGGATTGGCCATGTTCCTATAAAATAGAAAACATAAAGAAACAATGCGAAGAAAAGCAGAAAAGCAAAGCTTCCGAGATTATGAGGTGGTTTTGAGGAATTCCGTGATGGTGACATACAGACATACACAGATATGAAAATGGTGAGAAACGTGACTTAGGGAAAGGTCCTATTTAAGAGTTTATTTTAAAATTGTTTTGTTATTGCTATTATTCATTTTTGTAATGGCATTAGTAACCCCAAGAGGATTTTAAGCTGGGAGTGGGGAATGAATTTGAACTCTCACCCTTATTCATAAATGATCAAGAAGCATTGAAATGAAAGATTAAATGAATAAATGGCATTTTAATGCTCTTGAAATTATGTGTCTGTGAGTCATACACCTGGAAAATGTGGTTATTTGGCTGCTTAATCATCTAAGAGTGATTAAATCAGGGAAAACTGATGGAAACAAAAAGTATTCATCATTTCAGTACGTTTATAGTTTTAGGAAGGATGCAAGACAATCTCTCTTGATTGAAAATTTGATTTGTTTAGTGAAATATATATATATATATATATACATTCACATAATGTCTTGAGAATTATTTTTGCTATATTCTAGGTTCAAGATTGTTAATTTTTCCAGTTTGCATGTATTTTTAATATAATAATGGAGTAAAACATGCATATAAAATGCAAAGAAAATAATTCTAAGTCCTAATGGATTTTCACACAATGAACACATACAGAAAGGAGAAGAATATTGCAACTAACCCAGAAGCCCGTTTTTGCCTCCTTCTAATCATTAACCCACAAGAAAGGGTACCCTCTATCTGGATTTCTGATAGCATACATCTATTTGCCTGATTTGAAACTTAATTACTTAAAGCACACATAGACACTTTTGTGACAGATTTCCAGTGTTTATGTCTGTGGCATTCATTCATGATGTCATGAGTGACAACAGTTCATCTCATTTGTATTGTTAATACTATTCCACTGTGTGAATATATAGCTTGCTCATCTAGAATAATTTAGATGGATAATTTCATTCTCTCATTTGGGATTAATATTCATATATTGGTGTATGTCCATTCTCTTCCCATATTAATGAACAAATTAAAGGTCATTTGAACCTCACTGGAAATGGAGAGAATTGTCTTTGGGTATACATATTGTAACAAGCTTATTTCCATCTATGATGGATTGTTTTCGTGACATTTTCAAGACCAGAATTGCATTAGTAACACAGTATTTTACCAAGTATAAGAATATTATCCAGATTTCTTCTTAGCACAATATTTAAAGTACTTCTTTTCATGATGAGGATTTTAGAACTTCCCACAGTCTGACGTGTTTCTTAGTATGAGGCCGGACAACATTTATTACTGTTGTCTAACATTATCTCTTGGTGCATTTAAATGTATTTTGAAAGAAATATGATGGCCAGCATCATTCTGATCTGGACCTTTGCTCCAAGTGTCTTAAATATGACTCATTTAAGTATAACATCTTTCTTGTATTGATAAAAACTACCCCAGGGTTTTGACGCAGCTCTCTGTGCTTTTACAGTAATTAGTATATTGACAGTTATTTAGAAAGATCAATATTTCTTTGAGAGCCTCCAGCTGTGTCCATCACATAATGTATTTAATAACACATGATATAATATTTAGCCTCAAGTATATTCTTTTACAAATTCCTTCATAAACACATGAGCAAACTAGATAGATATCAAAGTGAATAATGATTTCATTCCTTAGGCAGTCATCACTTACATACCAATGTTTCATGTGCTTGGATTATATGCTCAGAAATACCTTTAGAGATTTAAGGAAGAAATAAATTATGACAATCTTCCCAGGGGTCCCTTGATTCCCACTCTAATGTATTTTCTGTTGGGGCTCTCACTGATTGGTTGAATAAATCATTCATTTGTTATTTTACATTTATTCAAAAAATAATTTGCGATGTCATATTATGTGGTAGTGCTCTTTGTAGACACTAAAGTTACAAAGATCCTCAAAAGGAAGTATCCATTACTGTAATTAATATTCATTGGAAGTTTAAAATAGTGTTATGTTATGTGTGATGGTTAAACCAGAACACTAAAGACCTATAAATAATCAGAGATTTATTATGGGGGTTTAACTTTACCCAGTAGTGGAATCTGGTTAGAAAGGCTACATCAGGCTATGGTCCCGAGTTACCAAGAACAGAATTTGGATGCAAACAGGAGAAGCAAGCACAAACTGGAAACTGCAAAACCGCTCTGGAAAGCATAAGGACACACTGGAAACTTTGATGAAATGTCCTCTCTCCCAGGCCTCCCACTTTGTTGCCTACGGTGTTCTGCAGGAGAGGGTGATACGTTGCTGACACTTGGCCCAGAAGTCAGAGAAGCTTACGCTGAAGACATTGTAGGAGTTCGAGGAACTGTGGACCCAGATGCTTTCCTGTGCCAACAAGCAGAGGGGGCCTATATGTTCACAATGGCCTGCGATAGTGCCTTTTACTCTGCATTTTCCTTCCCTCTGTAAAAAGGTGGCTGCAGCTACACTCACTCATTCTTCCAAATCTTCTGAATGAATCCTGTAGGCTGTCAGCACATAAGAAGGGGCATCCTGGTTGGTTAGTTCCAGCTTAGCTGGGTTGACGGAACGAAATACACTAGGCGTGTGTTGTATTATGAGCTGTTATTATGAGGATAAGTCATCTATGGCACCTGCTGTCATGGAATTCCATATTATTGGACACCTTTTTCAAAGAAGGAAACCCTTAACTGTCTTCAAGTAGGCAATAATCTAAGAAGATGGCACTGATCTAACTGGTCTCTCCTATAACTAATGTCTTTAATGACAGACTGGCCATACCTCACTCTCTCCAGGTCTCAGCTCCTTGAATCTTCTGGATAAATTCTAAAGGAATATAGTTCATAGATCTTATTTTTCCATCTATTGGATTATGGTTCCTTTATTTTGTTGATTTTCTTATTTGAATTGGCCTCCACTTGTATAATTCATTCATAAACTTTCTCATTTTCTGAAGGACTCTTTTTAAGTTTTTACCATTGCTTTAAATGCTGTAAACAAAAGTATCTTTACTTTCTACGCCAGCACGATGTGAGAAGTGAGAGATAAATATATATTTCAAGTCAGCCAAAGAAATATGATAAATCTTCAATATGTTGGTGTTGTTTATAAATATATTTCCCTCCAATAAAAGGTTAATCTCCAGTTGTTAAAATGGCAGATTGCTAGTTTTCCAACAGTGTGGTTTTCAGGGATGAAAGCAGAATAAACACAGAGCTATAGGATAACACGTAAATGTCTATGTATGTTTATATACATATGTATGTCATATATTTTGTGAGTGGTGTAAGATGGGGTTCTAGTTTTATTCTTTTACGTATGACTTTCCATTTTTCAGCACTGTTTATTTAAAAGACAGTCTTTTTTTCCTACATTGAGTATTCTTATCGCCCTTATCAAATACTGCTTGACTGTATACGCATGAGTTTGTTTTTGGACTCTTGATTCTGTTTCATTAGTCTACATGTCTCTCTTTATGCCAGTGCCATATTGTTTTGATTACTATTGCTTTGTAATATAGTTTGAAGTTGGAAAATATGAGCCTCCTACTTTGCTTTTCTTTCTTAGAATTGCTTTGGTTATTAATGGTCTTTTTTTTTTTATTTCAAATGAATTCTAGAATTGTTTTTCAATTAAAAAATGTCTTTGGATATCTTAATAGGGAGTACATTGAATCTATAGAAGGTTTTGGGTAGTATGAAGAACATTTTAACAATATTAATTCTTCTAATCTATAAACATCGGATATGTTTGTCTTCTTCAAGTTCTTCCATTGATGTCTTATAGTTTTCAGTAGAGAGATCTCTTACCTCATTGATTAAATTTATTCCTAAGTAAGTTATTGTTTTTGATGCTGTTCTAAATGGATTAGTTTTTGTTTTAAATTATTTTTCAGATACTTTGCTGTTAGTGGATAAAAATGCTACTGATTTTTGTTGATTGTGCATTCTGCAAATGTACCAATTTTTTTTATTACATATCATAGGCTTTTGGTATAACCTTTAGGGTTTTTTATGTATACAATTATGTCAGTTGCAAATAGGGAAAAAATTTATTTCCTTGTTTTCTGATTCTGGTGCCTTTTATATATATTTCTTGCTTAATTGTTCTGGCTAGGCTTCCAGCAATACATTGAAAAAGAGTGGTGGGAGTGAACACCTTTGTCTTGTTCCTCATTTTAAGGCAAAAACTTTCAACCTTTCACCACTGAGTAGGATGTTATTTATGGGCTTGTCATATATGACCTGTGTTATATTGAGGTGCATTCCTTCTATACCCAATTTGTTGAAGTATTTTATTATCAAAGGATGTCAGTTTTTTTCAGATGCTTTTTCTGTGTCTATCCAAAGGGTCATATAAATTTTATCTCTTATTCTATTAATGTGATATATTAAATTTATCAGGTGGCTTATGTTAAGCCATTCTTGCATCCCAGGGACAAGTCCAACTTGATCATAATGTAAGATCCTTTTTAATGTGCCATTGAATTCAGTTTGCTAGTATTTTGTTGAGAATTTTTGCATCTTGTTTCTTTCTTCTTTTTGGTAGTGTCTGACTTCATAAAATGAGTTTGGGAGTATTCCCTCCCCTTCATTTTTTTTTTTTTTTTTGGAAGAGTTTGAGAAACATTGATGTGAAGCTTGTAGAATTGTTTAATTAAATTCACCAGTGAAACCATCTTATTTGGTAAGGAGGCCTTTGATTACTGATTCAGTCTCCTTGATCCTTACTATTGATCTGTTCAGATTTTCTATTCATTATTCAGTCTTGGAGGTTTTATGTTTCTAAGAATTTATCCATTTTTCTGAATTGTGAAATGGTTGGCTTGTAGTTGTTCATATTTGTCTCTCTGATGCTTTGTATTTATTTCTGTAATGGCCTTTATAATACCTCCTCTTCCATTTCTAATTTTTTTTAAATTTGGATCCTCTCTCTTTGCTTCTTTGGTAAGTCTAGCTAAAAGTCTGTCAGTTTTGTTTATCTTTCCAAAGAACCATGTCTTAATTTTGTTAACCTTTTCTGTTGTTTTCCTGTTATTTATTTTATAATATTTCTCCTCTCATCTTTATTATTTCCTTTCTTTTATGTTTGGGCTTAGTTTGTTCTTTTTCTAGTTCCATGTGGTGATAGAAAGAATGTTAGGGATTTTTTTCTTTGATATATGCATTCATTGCTATAAACTTTTTGTTTAAAATTGCTTTCTCGGTATCCTGTAAGTTTTGGTATGCTCTGTTTTCACTTTTGTCTGTCTCAATATTATTTTTTTAATTTATTTTTTGCTATATTGATTGTTCAGTAGTATGTTGTTTAATTTCCATGTATCTGTGAATTTTCCAGATTTCCACCTATTATTGACTACTGGTTTCTTATCGTAACTCAAAAAGATGCTTGGTATGATTTCAGTCTTCTTAAATTTGATAGTACTTGTCTTAATGGCTTAGCATATGATCTGTCCTGGAAAATGTTCTGTCTGTGTTTGAAAATAAAATGTATTCTGCTATTGTCGGATGGAATGTTCAGCGTTTGTCTGTTAGGTCAATTTGATCTACAGTGTCATTCAAATCCACTGTTCCCTTATTCTTTGGATGACCTGCTTATTGCTGACAGTGGGATATTAACATCCCTAACTATTATTGTATTGCTGTTTTTCATTTTAGTCCTGTTACTAGTTGCTTTATATACTTAGGTGCTCCAGTGTAGGGTCCATAAATACTTTTAATTGCTGTGTCTTCTTGCTGGACTTACCTCTTTCTCAATATATAATGACCTTTGTTTTTTTTTTTTTGACCGTGTTGAGCTTAACGTCCTTTTTGTCAGATGTAAGCATAACTACCCCTGCTTTGTTTTGATTTTCTTTTGCTTGAAATACCCTTTTCCATCCTTTCACTCTCAGTATATGTCGGTCATTAAAGCTAAAGTGAGTCTCTCGTTGGCAGGATATTGTTGAATATTGTTTTTTTCAATCCATTCAGCCATTCTGTCTTTTAATTAGAGAACTCAGTCAATTTATGTTTAATTATTGATTTGTGAGTAATTTGTATTAACATTTTGTTACTTGTGTTCTATTTAGTAGATCCTTTGTTACTTGCTTTTTATCTTGCTGTCTTTTTTGTGATCTGATGATTTTTATAGAGTTAGGCTTTAACTTCATCATCATAATTTTTTTGTTTACCTATTATGAGCTTATCCTTTGTTTTCACCACAAGGCTTACACTAATATATTACATCTATAGCATTTTGTTTTAAGCTAGTAACATTTTCATATCAATTGAATTAATATTCTCAGTGAGTGTGTCTTAGTATTATATGATTTAGATAGTCTTCTCCTTTATGCAGGTATGGGAACGGAGACTCAGAAGGTTAATTTTGTTCATATGCATACATATTGTTTAAATCTAAACTTAGTTTCATAACTATCAGTATAGACATCAGGGGCCCTTACTCTGGGCCATTTGCTTCAGGCAGTGCCAGGTTTTTGAGTGGCTTCTAATTTTCTGAGTGCCCTTTCATGCCTGGAACTGGCACTTAGCTTTAGTAGCAGGATTGCCTTCCACAGTTTTTTCTCAGAGCACTCCTTTGCTTTCTGGGACCAAACTGGAGATGGCAGTAAAAATAGTCAAAGCTGGAAAAGTTTGAGTAACAAGATAATTCAGTGTTGAATTATAAGCCAAAGTATAAAATAATACATGCAACTAGATAATCCTGTCTCTTGGAAGTAGAGCTTCATCTCCCCTCTACCCCTTAAGGTGTGTTGGACTTAGAGATTCACCTACAAATAACAGAATACGGGAAGGAAAAATTAGTAATTTTATAGTGGAAAACCTGGAAGACACTAACTTAACTATATGATTAAGGGTAACATAACTAGTGACAAATCATGTTGTTAGTTTGCTCCTCCTGATATGATAGGAAGAGGAAGAAACTTCATTTATGTGATTTTTTTTCCAAACACCTACCACTTTCCTCTAAACATGAGGGGAAAATGTAAGAAACTCCAGTCTAGGGACATGGTTTAAATACCTAACCAGTATTAATCAAAACTGTTAAAGTTATGGAAAACAAAGACAGAAATTTTCATAAACTGGAGTAGAGGACACATGAAAACTAACTGCAAAATGGTCTCTTCTATGAGATCCTTTAAGATGAAAAAAGACATTAGTGTAAAACCTGGTAAAATCTGAGTAAAGTCTGGAGTTTAATTAATAATAATGCCCTATTTCTTAGTTTTGACTAAGTTACCATAATAATGTAAAATGCTTAACACTAGAGGTTAATGCAAGTATTCTGTAAACCTAAATTTATTCCAAAATAAAAGTGCATTAACAATGCATTTAAAAGGCAAATGCTAAAAAAAGTCCTGTAACAGAAAAAATAAAATAGCAAAAACTAAAATAAATGAGGCGTGCACTTCAGTTAATAATAATGAATTAATATTATAACATAAATTGTAGCTAATGTATCATACTAATATAAGATGTTTATGACAGAGGAACTTGACTGTGATGTATAAAAGAACTTTCTGTATTCCCTTTGAAATTTTTCCCGAGATCTGTTACTGTTCTAAAAGATAGTCTTTATTCAAAAAATACATAAAATCAAGATTATTAATAAAATTAAAATCTTTTATGACTTAAAGTGCATATAAATAAACTTTCAGTGCCTGCTTCAGTGAACTTCAACTTGAAAGTGGATGTATTATTTTTACTTTGAAATTCTACTAAGTCAAGTAAATAAAATAATTAGGAAATTTAATTACTTCAAGATGATCCTTTGAATTTCTTTTACTTATTTAAAATAAAATGTTTCCTTTTTCAACATTCAAATATGTCTGAAATACGAAAATAAGGTATAACTGACCTGTGTGTTGAATTCTGAATAAGTATATTAGGAGTTGACTGTCACTGGAATTCTTGATTCGGCAAATGTTATTGGGTATGACTAGGTGGAAACCACCTAAGGAGGCTCTGGAGATACAGTGTGAGCGAGACAAAGTCCCTGACTTCTTGTTGTTACATTCTTATACACTAATTTGCAATCTAAATCAGAAACATGAAACACTGAAACAAAAGACTATTTGAAGGTGACTATTAGTGAATTTACTGGATTATACAATATAATTCTCAGTTGTCAGTTTAAAATATGTTTACTTATATATATATATTTTTTTTCTTATTAGCTAAAATATAAGGCAGGGAGAAATGAATAACAGGTTAATGTAAAAATTCAGAGTTCTTTTGTTGTTGTTGTTGTCATTTGTTTTTTTTTATAAGGGAGGTATAATAGTCTGCACTATTTAACCCGTAGGCATAGTGGTACAGCAGTCACTGATTTTGAATCCATCTTTGAGTTTGCTTCTGTACTAGCAATAGATTCATTTTGTCAGCTGAGGATTCTTTTATTTTTTTACCTCACTATCCTAGATGTGTTGAAAAAGCATCACATAAAATATATTCTTATTTGGAGAATTACAGTTTCAAAACTTCCCTCACAGAAATATATTGCAGTTCACTTTCTGGTTAATTAAATGTTGGGTGTGAAAAGTAGGTGCTTCTCGTATTAAAGAGCTTGAATCTTGTCTGTTCCTTTTACACACCATGCAGACAAAGCATCCTAAATCTAAGTATGTCCAGCCTTAAAAGAGGCACAACAGTAGTATGTTCCTTGCAGTTAAATAGGATGGAATAACTGAGGGAATGCACACAGGATTCTTACCGCAATGTCTGGTGTGCTATAAATTTCCACTTAAGGCATTTTGAGCCTTGAATTTTACCTCAATTCATTAATAGTAGCCATTCTTTGGTTGTTCATTCTTTGTACTGACTTATGAATGGAACATCTTTTTTCCCATGAGGAACTAGCAGGAAGGTAATAAGAATCTAACTGTTACTGTCAGAAGCCTGATTTGTAATATTGAATAGTCCCAGCAAAGTTCTGTTAATGGGATAAAAGAGGATGTCTTATTTAATTCATGAGTTTTACATGTCAGATCTTGGAGCACATGGGGAATGTCAATTGGATTTGCTAATATATATGTAAATTGTATCTAGGCACAAAACCTCTTGGGTTTTTAGTTGTTGTTGCTGGTGATGATGTGGGTGATTAATATAACACAATTTATTTATTTAAAAAAACATATTTCCTTCTAGAAGATAAATCAACTTTAGGGAAACTATTGAATTTTCTATAAGAATGCAGTGCCGTTATTATTCCTAAATATCCTTTATCAAGACTGTACGTCTCCTCCAAAGTTATATTAATCTTTTCAGCCCTGTGAAGCACATAGGCTGAAATAAGACCTATTTTGAATTAAATTTGAATCAGCTAGTTCATTTCTGAAGAGTTAGGAGAAGGTCGTAAAATCACTCTACCCTTGAAAACATTAGCCCAGCATTTTCTTATCAAAGAAAAAATTAAGCACTAAAAGAGTTTGTCACCTCCTCCTGCACTATCTTTCTGTGAGAAATCTTTCTCTTTACTAATTTACTGTGATTCAAAAACAACAAGAACAAACAAAAATACCATTTTAAGGATTCCTTATTGAATCTGCAATTTAACTTGCAAATTAACCCTTGCAATTTAACCTGAAAATTAAAAAATAGGCCTAAAATTATGTAAAGATAAAATAAGATAGAGACAGACCTTTCATAAAGTAGCAAACTCCTTTTCAAAACATTTATGACAACTTTTAAAAGAAGGCACAAATTATAAAAAATAAATCACAAAGTACTAATGCTAATGACAGAAAAGTGTTTGCTATCATCCTTTTCCACTTTTCTGCATAAAAGGGCTCACATGATACTTGAATTTTCAGGATATACTTCTTAACTCACTGCAGAATCAGGAAATTTATAGAACTGTTTTTGTTGATCTTACTTGAAATGAAGAAGAGACAAAGACAGTAGAAATTAAGAAGGACTATTCCACTAACTGAAAAAAACGTTTAATTCAAGAAACTATAAACACTTGACTCCTATTAAACAAGAGATGCTCCTTGAGGGCTGGTAATAGATTCAGCAGTATATGAAATGCTCTTGGAAATGGTGGTATTATAGTCAATGCACACATCTATGCATTGAGCTAATCCCTGATGGGAGCACAGCATTAGGATATCCCCCTAAGTATTTACATAGACAGAACTACAGTTCTATAAAAATTAAATAGCTACTGATTTATAAAACCCATAATTTACATGTATATTAAGTTCTGTTATGCTTATTGCCTCCCAAAATAGTGTTCTCAAGACTTTCTTTCTCACTTAAAAATATGCTGTGGATTAGCTTTGAAATAAAATTGAAACACATTCTAATTGCATGATTGCCCATTGCACTGATAATGGTTAAAATGACTTACTTTTTTTCAATCACATGTAATAGAGGAAATATGTTCTTTATAAAATGGCATCCACTTATTTCAAGTATAACTTTGAGGAGTGAAATCAGAATCTAGATAGGCAATTGTTAATTTTATTCATTATATCCTTAGGGTCATGTATACACAAGTCAGAACAGAACTAATTATGTCAAAGAAAGGCTTTTCCCAATGGACCTGAAACAGTGATGGAACATCTGATTTCTTTCCAAAATATCTAGTCCAAGAGGTTTAGTAGGAACTGTTTTGTTAGAAGATTTGAAGGAATGGCAGTGTTTTAGACAGGGAGGAAAAGTAACTTGGAACTAAATCTTGTATATTTTCATTTGAAGTCCACTTTCCCTGATAAGGTATAGAAATCTGATAAGATGCAAAAGTCCTGCTATTTACAGGCAGGAAAAATCTGAAGAAACTAACAGAACATGAAACCAGGTGCATAATTAAAAGTGAAGAGGGGAAAAAAGCACAATGCTTTAAAGAAAAAGCAAATTTATCTTGTAACATGTAGAATAAATAAAGAGAATATAGACTCCTTCACTATAAAGCCAATTAATCTCAATATATCCAATTACAATGTCAGTTTCCCATCTTGAAGCAATAAAGTTGCACATGCATTTGATACAAAATCTAGAATCAAGCTCTAGTGTCCAAAATTAAAATATATGTAGTTTTGAGAACTACTTTTTTTGCCTCAGTTTCTCATGTACAAAATGAGAAGAAAAATATTATCTATTTACACATTGTTGAGACTGAGGTAAAATACTGAATGAAATGTATTATAATGTAACATAATAAAGTTTCTTGCACATAAGTTCAATGAATGCTGTTATCATGTGTAATTATTACCTTTGTGTAATTAAGTGCCAGTATATTTAATTAAATGCTACTAAATCAGTGCTTTTTAAATGAGCATAAATAGATTTCCCCATTGGTATTAATCTCTTTTACATTTTTTCCATTAAAATTGACATATATTAGAAATATTACTTGGCAGAAAACTGTATAGATAGGGAAATAATATACTTATGATGTGTATTTTTATGTGTATTTTTTGTGCTCCTCAATCTATGACCTAATTAAAGTTTTCATATTTATATTTACTAGATGGTTAATTTAATTTGTTGATTTATTTTAAAACTTCCTGTCTCCTGTAACAGTATATATGTGCCAAAATATTATGACTCCATGTCACCAAATGATGATTAACAGCTGAACTTCTCCATTAAGTATAAGTCAAACATGAAAACTTCAGTTATGGATGAAAGATTAATTTCACACAATATCAAGAATAACTCCTCAAATTCTGTGTACACCTATGAGCCACAGAAGAAAATATGAAATCATAGAAGAAAGCACTAGCAGAAAGCAAAGAAGCAAGATGTTATGAACACTTCATTTTACTTGTATCTACTTCAGCACGCATATTGCCAATACAGACACAATGCTTAGTGTTAAAATAGGATCCTAATAATAAGTTGACTCAAATATATTTTGCAAGTGGGGGGAGTTTCATTACATAAATGTAATAAACTATGTTGACAGCAGGGGCTTCTCCATTTCTTAAAATGATCAGCTTAAAGAAAAAGAGAGAGAGACAGAAATCACCTGATATTCTCTATTGCCTGAGGCTGAAGGGAGTTGTGCAGCCTGTTTCAAGGTATATACCCATTTCTGACAAACCCAGTTTTTAATTTTTCTATGTAGGAAAATGCAAAAAAAATGCAATATATCTTCAATATTGCATACTTGGTATTGCATTGAAATCAAAGATGTGTAACCCCAAACTTGAAACTTAAATAGAAATTAAATTTACAATAAAAATACAAGTCTTAATCATTACACTTCTATAACTATGACTCAAGTTCAATTCAATGAACATATGCTAAGAAATATTGCATATGGTATTTTAGAAGCTAGAAATAAAAGTATGAATAAAGTATATCATCTATTCACAAGAATCTAGTGGAAGAGACTGGCATTCACATAAACAAAGTGCATGGTCCACACTCTGGACAGAGCAGTACTGAGAAGGAGCTTGTCATCCTGATCAAAGATGTCATAATGGAAGAGGTTAAGATTACATGGGGTCTGAATGTATGAGAAAGGTCAGAGTGGTCCTGATGATACACATTTGTAAGTCAAAACTCATCACATATATTTGTTATCAGCTCTATCATCGAACTTTTGTACAGACATGCCTCAATGTATTGCACTTGGCTTTACTGAACTTTGCAGGCACTGTGTTTTACAGAAATTGAATGTTCTTGGCAACCTTACTTCATGCAAGTCTTATCAGTGCAATTTTTTTCCAACAGCATTTGCTCACTTTATGTCTCCATGTCATATCTGGGTAATTCTTTCAATATTTCAAACATTTTCATTATCATTGTATTTACTCTGGTGATCTGTGGTCTCTGGTGTTACTACTGTAACTGTGCTGGGGTTCCACGACCCACGCTCACAAAAGATGGTGAGCTTCTTACATGCTGTGTGCATTCTGACTACTTCACCAATGCAGTTCTTGTTCCTCCATCTCTCGCCCTCTTCTTGGGGCTCCCTATCCCTTGAGACACATCAGTATTAAAATTACGCCAGTTAATAACCCTGAAATTGCCTCTGAGTGTTCAAGTGAAAGGGAGAGTCACACATCTCTTACTTTAAATTGAAAGCAAGAAATGATTAAGCCTAGTGAGGGACAGGCAGAGATAGGCAGAAAGCTAGGCCTCTTGTGCCCAACAGCTAGCCAAGGAGTGCATGCAAAGGAAAAGTTCTAGAGCAAAATTAACAGTGCTCCTCCAGTGAACACAGGAATGATAAGAAAGTACAACAGTCTTTTTGGTGATATGGAGAGAGTTTGAGTGGTCTCGTTAGAAGATCAAAACAGCCACAACATTCCTGAAGCCAGCGCCTAATCGAGAGCAAGGCCCTTAACTCTCTTCAGTTCTATTAGTGCCGAGAGAGGTGAGGAAGCTGCAGAGGAAAAGTTTGAAGCTAGCAGAGGTTGGTTCATGAGGTTTAAGGGAAGAAGCTTTCTCCAGAACAGCAGGGTGTAAGGTGAACCAGAAATGCTGATGTAGAAGCTGCAACAAATTACCCAGAAAACCTAGCTGAGATCATTAATGAATGTGGCTACACTAAACAGATTTTTCAATGTGCTCAAAATAGCCTTATATTGGAAGGAGATGCCATCTAAGACTTTCATGGCTAAAGAGAAGTCGGTGCCTAGCTTCATAGCTTCAAATTGATAGACTGACTTTCTTGTTAGTAGAAACTGCATCTGGTGACTTTCAGTTGAAACCAGTGCTCATTTACCATTCTAAAAACCTAGGACCCTTAAGAATTAGGCTAAATCTACTCTGCTTGTGCTCTATAAATGGAACAACAAAACCTAGATGACAGCATATCTATTTACAGCATGGTTTACTGAATATTTTAAGCCCACTATTGAGACCTACTGTTCAGAAACAAAGATTCCTTTCAAAATCTTACTGCTCATTGACAATGTACCTGGTCGCCTAAGAGCTCTGATGGAGACGCACATAGAAATTAATCTTGTTTTCATGCCTGCTAACATTGCATCCCTTCTGCAGCCCATGGATCAAGGAGTCATGTTGTCTTTCAAGTCTTATTATTTAAGATACACATTTCATAAGGCTACAGCTGCCATTGATAGTGATTCCTTGATGGGTCTGAGCAAAGTCAATTGAAAACATTCTGGAAAGTGTTTACCATCCAAATGCTATTAAGAACTTTCATGACTCATGGAAACAGATCAAAATATCAACATTAACAGGAATTTGGATGAAGTTTATTCCAACCATCATGGGTGACTTTGAGGGGTTCAAGGCTTCAGTGGAGGGAGTGACCCTAAGGTGGAGGAAGTAGCAAGAGAACTAGAATTAGAAGTGGGGTCTGAAGATGTGGCTGAATTGTAGCAATCTCACAATAAAAACTTAGGGAATAAGAAGTTGCTTCTTATGTGTGAGCAGAGAAGGTAGTTTCTTGAGATGGAATCTGTTCCTGGTGAAGATGCTGTGAAGACTGTTGAAATGCCAACAAAGGGTTTAGAATATTGCATGAACTTAGTTGATGAAGCAGCAGCAGGGTTTGAGAAGATTGACTCCAGTTTTGAAAGTAGTTCTACTGTGGTTAAAATGCTATCAAACAGCATTGCAGGCTACAGAGACGTTGAGGAAGGAACAGCTAGCTGATGTGACAAACTTCATTGTTGTCGTATTTTAAGAAACTTCCATAGCCACCTCAACTTTCAGCAGACACCATCCTGATCAGTTAGCAGCCATAACCGGGGCAAGAAGCTCCACCTGCAAAAAGATTATGATTTTATGATGGCTCAGATGATGGATAGCATTTTTTTAGCAATAAAGTATATTAAGTTTTGTTCATTTTTAGACATAATGCTATTATGCACTTAATAGACTACATTGAAAATAAACTTTTTTATGCACTAGATTAAAAAAATTGTAACTCACTTTATTGCTGTATTTGCCAGCAGTGGTGTAGAACCAAACCTGCAGTATCTCCAAGTTATGCCTGTATATAAAGTTCTAATTTCATTGCACATTAATCCATTTTTTGAAAGATACCCATCTTCTTTTTTTTTTATGTGCTATCTATGGCCATATCACTCTACAACAGCATAGCTGATTAGTTGTTACAGACAGGAAAGGCCTTCAAAGCTCTACAGAAAGTCAGCTAACCTTGCTTTAAAGTCTGTGATTATGAATTTTGACAACTACACTTTCTGTTTCATGTGGTAGAATATTTCTTCTTGTTTTGATTCATTTATGTTTCTTAATTATGACCTTTATTTACCACAACATTGATCTCTACCAAATGCTGTGTGAGTATTGCAACTGCAAAACAAATTACTTTCTGTTGAAATTAAGCACTTAACTGAATTTGAAATAGCCATTAAAGTAATGTCAGACTTGTCTTTGACTGAAAGGAAAAAGAAAACCCTCCAAACCCTCTACTTACATCCATGTTTTGAATTTAAAAAAATAATGAAATTAACTGATACTCTTTGTGAGTTTCTAAGTACGACAATATAAAATTAGAAGTCATTGAATTTTTTGTGAAGTCCTGTTTTTAATGAAACCAGATTAAAGATGGGCAGAACTTCTTAGTATGTTTATGTTAAATCATGAAATACAGAAAGGGTATAATCAGATTAAAACTATCATTTTTGGGATAAGTCCTGTCTGAGAGAGTGATATAGTAATACATCATTTGATGTATGTATGTTTGTGATTGGTACAGCTATTTTTTCAAACATAAACAAACCCAGATAAGGTGAGAATTCATACAGAAAACTAGTGAACAGGATGAGTGCTGCTATCTCAGGAACTGTAAATGTCTTAGAATCAAACTGAAAAATTCTTATTTTTTAAAGAAAAAAAATAAGGAAGGGGAAGTTGACCAAATGAGAGTGAGTCAGCCAAATGAATAATCAGCATGGTTGACAGGAAATGTGTGTCACCATGGTCAGCTGATTTGGGGATAAGCTCATGAGAGGACACGTTGCTTAGGTCAGTGTTTGCTCAGGCTTGGGGGTTTGAGGGGTGACCTGAAGTTCAGAGACCTGTGGCTGTGAGGGAAACCTGACTTAACTTTGGTCAGTTGTGGACCCCTGGTCAATATTAAAATTGACTAACTGCTTTTTGAATAAGTACTAACAGTTGGTGATCAGATTGTGATTTAGGCTTTTCATCATGATGGGATACACTACCCGGTGGTCGATGATAAATTTTGACAGACATTTTGGAAATAGTACGTATTCATCATCAATTTTCTTTTGAAATAGATATTAATAAATGTTGGAGAGGAAAAAAATTAAAAATGTTCATACTCAGCATAGGCATGTAGGAAAGGCTAAAATATTCTACTGACACACTATGTACTAAGCTTTTCTATTTTATAAGGAAATCTCAAAAACTAGCCTTTAGCTAAAGACCAATCCTGGCTATTAAGGCACTAGACCAGTGATAAAAATGAAAATATAAGACAAGAACTTACATAATTTTAAATGTCATGTTTCCCTATTAACTGTAGAACTCAATATTGCGAATATATTAATTCTCTCTCATATTTGAGCTATTGATTCAGGCATTCCCAATCAAAAACTGTAAGTTACTTTTATAGATATTGACAAACAAATTCAAAATTATATGGAAAAGCAAAATACCAACTAGAAGAAGCAAGAAGTCCTGAATATAAAGAATAAAGTTGGAGATTCATAGAAATTGATTTCAGTGTTATCTGAATGTTATATTAATCAAGATTATCATTTTGGCAAAAGGATGAAAAATTAATGGAACAGAATGGAAAGCTCAAAAGTAGATCAACACAAATATTGTCAACTAATTTTTGACAAAGGTTAAGATCAAGAAAGGACTGTCTTTTCAATAATGTTTTTTGGAATAACTGGATTCCATATGCAAAAGTTATCAACCACAACATACACCTCATACCTTATGATTTGTGTATGTATTTATTTTCATTATGAGATATAAATCCAAGATTTAGAATTTTTTGCAAGTGTATTTTTTGTGATCATCCTGGCCTTGAGATTTAAAACAAGTTTTATAAGTCAAGAAATAGAAAACAAAAGATAAAAGAACATACAAATAAAAAATTAAATATACTAACAACAGAATTACCTCTATTTTAAAGTGGCCCTTTTGAAAAATAGTGCAATAAGTGTATGGGAATATTGTTAACACAATCCTAAGTATCAGAATAGCTTTCTTGTGTTCCTTTTCTAAGCAGCATGCTTGTGTATCAATAAAAAAGATTTGGACTTTATATTTGCATTAATATCAAGTGTTTCCATATTGTATCTCAGACATTTTGGTTTTAGTATATTAGAGAAAAGTTTGGGAAGGTGAAACACATTAGATACATTAATTACTGGACTCATTTAGACACATTTCTGTAGAAAAATATGTGATGTTGTTGTGTACCATTTTCTAAGAGCAGTCACACCTGTGTGTTTCAGAGCAGCTTCAACTACACAACTCCATTTACCTTTAACCACAATTTAAAAGAAGCCAGTAGGTACTGTGGCCCTACCTACCTCTCTCCTTTCAATGGAGGGAGTCTACTAGCAGCTGGAGAAAAAGCAAGTTAACACAGAAATGCAAGGCTGAGAGGTTGATTGGGAAAATGTTGAGTCCTTAACTTTCTCTTCTTCTCTTTTGTTCAAGCAATTAAATGCTTTGTCTTCAACTCTCCAGTGCTGAATGCCAATCACTTTCCATAGACTGTAAATAATACTAATTTACAAATTCTAAGTAATTACTCATTTTAATGTTAGCCTCTTAGAAATTCAAATATTTCATTTATTCAAATTATGGAAGAATAAATGATACACATAATAGTATGGGATCCCCAGTCCCACACCCCAATAATTTAGCAACCTAACATAATTTAGGGTGAGAAAAAGCCAGTGGAAGAGCACATAACACTAACCATTGGATTCCATTTTTCCTAGATCCATGTGAATGTTGCAAAAGATTACTGACAGAGTATCAGATGAACTAGAGTGGAAGAGGTCAGGGTGTGTGTGTGTAGGGGAGGTCCCTGATTTTCAGTTTTGGTTGTTACTATTCAGGTTAGGTTATACTGGAACAATAATATACATAAATCCTTGGTAGTTTCATCCCTCAGAGCATCACAGTGTTTGCTTATTTCTTATACAGGTCAGCATGTCCTAAGACTGGGACTGCTCCCCCATCTCTGACATACACTGGCTGTAGCTGAACCTCATAAAACATGTAGTTGCAGGTCACCAGAGCGGGGGAAGAGAAAGCCAAAGGGTCTTAAATATATTGGCTCAAAAGTGCCAAATTCCACTTCTGTTCACTGACCATTGACTAGAAATAATCATACGGCTCTACTTAACTGCAAGGGAGTTAGGAAATTTGAAGGAATGGATGGATAGTCATGGACCATTGTTACATGTATGTATAATCAGTCCTTCCTATCAGAGTGTCCTGCAGTCATGGAGTCAACCAATCACAAGACAAAAATCTTTGAAGAAAAAACAATTTGCAGAAAGTTTCAAAAGGCAGAACTTGAATTTGTTGTGTGAAGGCAACTATTTACATAACATTTATATTGTATTAGGTATTCTGAGTAATCTAGAGATGGTTTAAAGTATACGAGAAGACATGTGTATGTTATCCACAAACACTGCCCCATTTTACATAAAAGACTTGCACATCCTTGGACTTTGGCCTCTCCTGGGTTCCTAGAACCCAACCCCCATGGATACCAGGGGACAGCTCTACCCAAAATCTAAACACACATTTTCAGAGTTATAAATGAAATATCTTTTGTATAATTTAGGGCTCAACTGATATTCTAGTAGCTAAAAAATATGAGTGCCTTGAGAGTAATCTTTTTTTATGTATTTCAGAGGTATTATGCAATTATGTAATTAGAATAATGAACTTAATTATATAATCAGTACACTAATTATATAATTAGCACAATATGAGAATTATGAATTAGCTTAGTATATCAGTGTTCATACTGTCCATACAAAAAATTTCTTATGCGTGTTTCCCTTTCGCTGGAGTGTAAAATATTTCCAATTTTTTCCATGAGCATATAGAGTTACTCCTTCGTGACTCTCATAAATGTCATGTGAGTTTATCACTCCTTTTGAAATATCAAAGGGGAAATTAGAGAAGTTGATTAAGACAAGAACCTGAGTAGTTAGAAGTTATTTGCAGTTATTGTATGCAGTAATTCTTGGTTATTAGATATAGATGTCATGTTAAGTATTATGATAAATAGTTTATCCATTTTGTATGATCATTCATGATATAAAATTAATTTGAAAATATAAATACTTCAGGATTTGAAACTTAAATATTAATTATAACATTATTTTATTAAGTTGAAAAACTGAAAAGATCAATGGTTCCTGAACATCCGGTCTTAAAAATCACAGGAAGAAATATAAGTCAATTTTACAGAAATCTGATGATATTGCATCATGGTTAATAATATCAACACAAAAAATAATTACTTCCAAATAAAATGACAGTGTGGGCTAATAGAAAGACAGTAAAATATAAGTCTGGCTAACTCATTACTTTTAGCTCTCATACTATGGCACCTATTTTGATGGGAAGTAACCATGTTAGAAGTGATTACTAATTAATAAAAAAAGGTTAATCCATTAAATTTATTAGCCATTAATTAACTAAAATTTTGTCTTTTTTATTTTTTCCTTTTCTGCAAAATGGATAAAATAAAATGACATTATCTATGGAATAATGACTAAACAGAAAAAACAGCATCTTGAGAAGACTAAAACAATGTAAGAATTGTTAGAGGCAATTGAGAGATTTGGGATTTGAGCACTGTTATTTTCAGTTTATCGGCTCTACAGATTTTCGAACCTATTATTTCAACATTTATTTTAAACGTCACAATTATTTTAACAGAGGAGGATGCAAAGAAATGTAGAGATGTGCTATATAATATCATTTAAGGGGAACATGCAAATAATATGGCAGAAATAAGTGGTACTCCTCTTACTCTTGGACAGTGATGCTCATAAAAATATAGTGCTATCGTCTGCATTTTAAAATATTACACAACAACCCTCACTTCCTTTCCTACCTTTCTAAGTGAAACAGAATTATTTCTAGGCAGCTTCAAATTCAATCAGCCATCTTAATTTCCATGAAAGCTAATTTCACCATGGCACTGTTATTTACTGGGACTGCCTACAGAAAGAAAAATTCACTGCATTCATCTGGGGGGAAAAAGCACAGTTGGTGTTCAAAAATTATTAGCCATGCAGAAATAAATGATTTTTATATATAGAAAATGATATAGTGGATTAAATTTTAGTACCTGGTATCATTTTTGAATGAAGTACTAGCAAAAGACAAGCAATAAGATAAATCACTAAAGGTCTGAAGAAATACAGATATATACAAAACCCATTACCAACAACTTCAGGTTTTCAGCAACCTATACAAACATTTATTGGAATGTAAATTAGTGTGTTAAAATGACTAATATTTATAATAATGTGATTCAGTTCAACTTGAGAAAAGTAGAGTTATTCTCTAGAGCTAATTCTGAACATACTCTAGGCCAGAAAACAGTTCTTATTAAATTAAATATATACTTTTGAATATTCTTTTAAAATAATTTTTAAATGCTCTAATGGATTGTTTTGTCTGAATATCATTCCTTCCTTTTTTCCCTCCTTCCTGCTTCCTTTCCTCCCTCCCTCCTTCCCTTCTGTCCCATCCTTCCCTCCTTCCCTCTTTCCCCCCTTCCTCCCTTCCTTACCTTCTTTCCCTTCCCTCCCTTTCTTCCCTTCCTTCCTTTCCTCTTTTATCCAGTTGTGAATTCACTCTTCAGAAATATATTGTGCATCCATTATGTACCAAGGACTGCATGAGGTCTTAGGAAGACTTAGATGAAAATATTAGCATCTCTAAGGAACTTACAAGGTAGTTGACTTCATGAATTGCCTTGTAATTCAATTTGATGAATTTTTCAAAGCAGATACATCCATGAAGCAGCACCCAGATCAAGAAACAGTACCAAAGACACAGAAACTCCTTTCTCTTTCTCATCAATATTCCAGTAGCTTCCAATTTAAGGCTGTTGGGAATAGCACTACTATGGGTTCACTGGTGCATGTTTTTTGCACACATGTAGGCATTTCTGTTGATTATATACCTACCCAGATATTACCAGTCCATAGGGACGTTTGTGCTCAATGTTCATAGGTGCTATCAAATAACAGAACCAAGCAGGTACACTGTTTTACATTCCCACTAGCTGTGTATTAGTGATTCAGTTCAACACCATGGCAATACATGGTGATTTCATTTTATTTATTTTTACTCCACTTTTAGTCAGGCTTCTGGAAGTATAATCACCATATGTAACATTCACTGAGTTTTGACAAATATATACAGTCATATAATCACCACCATAGTATAGATTTTATCCATCACACCAACACGCTCCTTCAAGTCCCTGGAAGTTAATTCCATCTGCCTCTCCCAGCACTTTATAACTCATCTCCTTTCCATCCCTATTGTCTCCTTTTTCCAGAAAGTCAGATATATTCAATTCTACAGTATACAGCCTTTTGAGTGGAGTTCTATGCACATAGCACAGTGCTTCTGGGATTCATCCGGAATGTGTCAGTAGTACACTCCTATGCGTAATAACATATGCTGTTCCATTTTATGGATATACCATGATATGGTTATCCATTCTCCAAGTAAAGCAGATTTGGGCTGTTTATAGATTAGGGGCAATTATAAATTAAGCTCTATAAATATTCATATGCAGATTTGTGTGAATATATATTTTTTGTTCCCTTGGGTAACTATCTAGGAGTTGGATTGCCGAATCATAAAGCAGTGCATGGTTAACTTTATGAAAAAACTGTTTTCCAAAAAAGCTACTTTTTTTTTATTCACACCAGTGATAATTGACAGTTCATTGATCTGCATTTTTGCTAAAATATGACATTGCTAGTAATTTTAATATTATGTATTCTGATTAATACGTAGTAATGTCTTGTTTTAATTGGATTTCTCTAAAGACAGCATTTTGTGCAACTTTTAATATGTTTATTTGCATCTATATATATTCTTTGGTGAAGTGTCTCTTCAGATCATTTGTCCCATTCTTATTAGCTTATACTCATTGTTCCACTTTTTAAAAATATTCTAGATACAAATCAATTGTCAGATATGTGATTTACAAATACTTTTTTTTTACCAGCTTCTGGCTTATCTTTTATTTTATTTAAAATTTTAAAGATGCCCAATTCATCTTCACAAAACCTAAGGTCACATATATTTTCTTTCAAGTGTTCTTCAAAATGTTTTATAATTTTGTATTTTACATGCAGGTTACTGATTCATTTTGAGTTTGCTTCTGTGTAAAGTGTGAGGTATATGTTGTGGGTCATTATTTTGGCCTGTAGATATCCAATTATTCCAGCACTGTCTGTTGAAAAGACAACTATTTCTTCAGTGCATTGTCTTTGCAATGTTATGGAAAGTCAACTGACATTTTTGTGTGGGCTTATTTCTTGTCTCTCCGTTCTGCTCCATTGATGTAATTGTCTCCACTTTTGTGAATACCATACTTCCTTGATTACTGTAGTTTTATAGACAAGTCTTGAAATTGAGTAGTGTGAGCCCTCAGACACTGTATTTTCTTCCTCAGAATTGTCTTGGCTATTCTATGTTTCTTTGCTTCTTCATGTAAGTTTTAAAATCAGATGATCAATTACAGAAAAAAACATTTGCTGTTATATTGATTCCATTTACATTAAATCTGTAAATCAAAGAGCAGAATATTGACATCTTAATATTTAATCCATGAACATGGTTTACCTTTACGTGTATTTATATCTTCTTTGACTTCTTTTATTAGTGTTTGTATTTTTCAACATATAATTACTGCATATTTTTTCATTTATACAAAACATTTCATTTTAGGAGTGCTATTGTAAATGATAATTTTCTTTTTTGAATTTTGAAATCCCACTTTTCATAGCTTTTTGTTAAAGTGTGTGATACTTGTAGTTTCTGGTCAATGCTTAGTGTGTCCCAGTATCTCCTCCCTCTTTTTCTGGGCTGCTTAAAGTGTTTTTTTTGTTGTTGTTGTTGTTTGTTGTTTGTTTGTTTGTTTGTTTGTTTGTTTTTTATGGATTGAGTATAGAACATCCTTTATTTTAAGGCTCATTTTGCCCATCACTTAAGATGTGACTTTTCTGTGGTTTCTATTTAATTCCCAGGTATTCTCAAGTTCTGTCCAGTCTGGATGGTCAGAACTTGGTCTGCTCTTATCCTTGAGTGAACTGTTAAGTATTAGTTTAAACATCTCCATGATATTTCATTACCTGTTAGGCATTCTTTGCCTAGATTTGTAATACACATACAATACAAATGTACACATGATCTCCTTACTAAACTCTGGTTTCTGTCTCTTTACAATAGGAATGTTGTGGTCTGTGTGGGTGAGGGCCCCACCTTGCACCTTGATCCTGAAAGTTCCTCCAAACAGAGAACCCACCCTTGTTTCTTTCTCATCACTCAGTCCTGCACTGCCTGCTGTCCAATATCTAAAAACAGATGGGTTTGATTTTTTCACATAGTTTGTCCAATTTTCTAGTTGTTTATGGAAGTAAGATAAGTCTGATTATATATTTTGATAGATCCTGGGATAAGAATGCTGTATCTTCTTGATAATTATTTTTACAATATCTTAAATATACATGCTGGGAGTTATATTGTATGAAGTTAATGATAGTTTTCTTCCTTTCAAATAATTTTATTTCCTTACAAGCCTTCTAGTTATCATTTTCTCATCTTTTCCCTTCTAAGAAAACCAACATATAATATTAATAACCCACCATAACGTCTATTATTTTTTCACATACTCACTTGCTATTACTTTTTCTGATTATCTTACCTGTGTGTTTACTTTCTCCAACTTAAAAACAGGTTCCCTTTTTTTTGAGTCAGAGACGTGCCAGGTCAAGCCATCTCTCAATGTTTCAAAGCATCAGTATCACTATCTTACTTCTACTGTGATATACATTCCATTTTAGAAGGCATTATAACAAAAATTTAAAAATGTATGTTGTGTGTCAGCACCAATGAATTCTTCACAATTCTTTTGAGCACTGTATTAGAAAAAAAAAGATTTTGGACGCAATGGAAACCAAGACAAAATGCCATGATGCTTTAGTATTATCTGTCATAACTGTGTCAGTAAGAGTGGTTATATATTTGCTGGTCCTACATTTCCAGTGGGTCTATCTCTAGAAAAGGATATACACTTTGGATAACTCATACATCTCTTGATATCATGTTATTTCTTAGAACTTTTCAGCATAGTAGTCACCAGCCACATGTGGCTACTTCAGTTTAAATTTAAATGATTTAATGTTAAATAAAAATTTCACCTGCTGAGTTTCACCAACCACATTTCAAATCTTAATAGCCACATGTAACTAGTAGCTTCCTGAGTGGTCAAAATAGATACGTAGGCTGTTTCTGTCCTGACAAAGAGTTTTATCACCAAGTAAAGCCTTAAAGAATTAATCTACATCTCAGTTTTATTGATCTGTAATTGGACCCTTAGTTAAAAATACAGTGTTGAGCCAGAAACTTCTTGAGGGTATGTAGTACATATCTGGTTCCCTGTTTACAAAGGTGTTTATTTCATTCTTCCTACCAAGTGACAGGATTTTTTGATAGACTCCTCTACCTTCATGCATATTGACTAAATATGAGAAAATTCATCAGATGTTCCTGAAAAGGAAATTGCTAGCAGTTTTCATGTTAAAGTGATAATAATACTCTCATTAGCTTAAATACTGGGCCCTGTGCCGTCATCTACAGAAGAAGCTGCCTTTGTGTGTGGGTTTAACTCTTCAAATGACATGATTGGGAAGTCCTTCCATTATACGTGAATATCACTCTGGACAATGAACTTCATTAAAGAGCTTCAGAGTATAATAAAAACCAATCTGACAAAGAAAGTTTTAAAAGTGCTTTATGAATTTATAATATAGTCAATGAAAGAATATACAATATCACAGAAATGCAGTTGGTTTAAGTTGAATTTTATCTGCATACGTTATTTACAAAAATTATGTTAAATATTTAAAACTTAATGTATCCTGTTTTGACTTGATAAGTATTTCACGATTCCTTATTCTGGCTGCTGGAAAGTCTTTTGTGATGAGCCGGAAAATAGTATTGCATTTAAGTTCTCATATTTTGCTTTTTATGTTGCTTCATCCTGATAGTATGTGAAAAATTCATTTTTAGCTTGCCAAGATTCAATTTAAATGAATTATCTTGAGGATTTTCAGTATCACTTTTTTACATTTTATGGATGGAAAAAAAAAAGAGAGAGAAACAGGGAAGGAAAAAAAATCCTGTGCCAGTGACACGTACTTTCCCAGTTAAGGATTCCTGTTCTATTTTGCCTGACTTAATCACTCTAGAGCTTGTAATCAAATCAAATCATTTACTTCAAAATATGTATTGAGCATTTGTTCTGCCAACTTTGTACTTACAGTTATCACATTGTCATATATTAATTTATTTTTTAAAAATTTGTCAAAATGTGTTGATGAAGTAGACACAGTATAATCCTTGCCTTCTCAACATGCCCTTTCATTGCAATTGAATAATGTATGTGTTGCATTGTAATATATAAAAATGGATAGGAGACATTGTTCATATATTTTTAAGAAAAAGTTAAAGTGTCTTAATTGAACAGAATCAGGTCATAAGTGAATTCTGTTTTCAAAATAGGAATAGTTTGAGAATAAGCTTCCAGTAAAAAAATGTGATACAACAGTTCAGTGCCTTCCACACCCACAGGTTGCTGCCTCCCAACAGAATCAGCTGGGTGGTAAATTACTACATGAAGGAGTAGGAATCACTTGGACTTAAAACACATCAGAATGGACTTCATTCATTGTTTCAGTCAATTCACAGACATTTTTTTGATATCTGGAAATGGCCAATCATTCTTCGCCCCCTAAAACAGGCATGTATCATGCTACACACCTGAACTTCTCCTGCTCTGCTTTCTGTCACACATAACATTCCCCTCTGGTCCCCAGTGATCCCTGGTGGCTGGATATGTCTGGCCAATAGCAGGCATTTGTGGAAGATTAAAGGGCCAGAGGGGAGAAAAAAGCCAAGTTCCTCTATTACCTGTCTCCACTCACTGTGACATAACAGGCCATGGCCTCAGTCCTCATCGTGTGGCTCTGCTTTGTGTTCTAGCAGTTTCTGCTGTTCCTCCAGCATCTTCAAAGATGATAGGAGCTTCCTGCTGTTGCCAACCTCTGGGTTCCCTTTTAATTCCTTCTAGCACAGAAAACCTGTCATTTGTATTAAATGCCCCGATAATGAAATACTTAGCATGGTTTCTGCCTTCTTTCCTGAATCATTTGTGATATATTTATACATATATATGAATATCTGTTAATATACAATTAATTTGAATATAGGTAATGAGATTTGTTTCTGTCAGCATTCACACAGCATTTGTACAATAACGCTACCCAAATAAAGTTATTTTAATATCATTTAAGTCATATGTGAATATATAAAAGTCTCTGATCCCTTTATTCCTGTGTGATTAAATATAATATACTCCCTGAATATTCATGTTTTGGGGAGTATAATAGATATACAAATGAGTATATGTAATGTATGAATCAAAATTATATATTCTTTTTAACTTGAATCATGATTTTTTGCAAATAGTTCATAATATTTTTATTATGATATCATAATTGTCTGTTGTTTAATTTTATTTTTTGTTGAAGTGTAGTTGATTTACAATGTTAGTTTCAGGCACACAGCAAAGTGATTCAGTTACACATATACATAATATTTTATTTTCAAATTCTTTTCCATTATATGTTATTACAAGAAATTGAATATAGTTCCCTGTACTCTCCAGTAGGTCCTTGTTGTTTAAAGGGTACTAAAATATCTCATCTAATTTGCATTGTTAAGTTATTTTATTTTGGTAAGAAAATAGACTAAGAAGAAGAAAGAGTAGTGATAAAAATCCAGGTTTACAAGTTGAAAAATAGTGATAGATGTGTTGCAATGGATGGATTTGATATCTAATTATAAACATGTTAAACATTATGCATTATATCTTGATTTGAAGAAATTTCTGAGTAAAAGTTGTGTTGTCTTTCATGAGAAATGTACGCATTATTGGTATTATGTTCATTTAAGTAAGGTCATACTTTTGGCTGTCAGGTTTTCTCGTGCAATGATCTCTCTTTGCTGACCTTATAAAACCTGTGGAATATTAACAAGGCAGAGTGATTTTATTATGACTGGATAAAGACTTTGCATGCTTCTATTTGGGAAAATGAGTTGCCTGCTACACGTTTATTTTCCCTCTGAAACTGAAACGTCTGAGTGTCTTATTTCAGAGGTCTAGTTTAAATAGGGGGAGGGTATAGCTCAAGTGGTAGAGCGCATGCTTAGCATGCGCAAGGTCCGGGGTTCAATCCCCAGCACCTCCTCTGAAAATAAGTAAGTAAACCAAATTACCTCCCCCATAAAAAAAAATAATAAATAAAAAATAATAAAAACAGGAGCCACATCTCAGGGGTGGTGGCTTTAAAAAAAAGACAAACAAAAAAATAGTCTAGTCAATATTCTGAAACACGTAAATATTGGGATGTTTTTGAGGGTACTATGTATAAGTTTGCTTATAAAGAGTGTGTTGTGTAGATGTATATGTCAGATATTTGGAGCAACTTTTAAGATAAGCAAAGCCATTTTCTTTAAAAGAAGTGCTTTCTTGAAATGCACGGCCCTCTGTATTATATTTGATCTAGTATTACAATGTCAGGCTCAAGGGCACCGCTAAGAATTTTTCAGGCAAAGGCACATTTCTGTGCAAGGACGCCACATACGTAAATGCTCTTAGTAACGATCAGGTAGATTTGGGAAGATTGCGTAACTATGTCATAGTCTTAGGGATTGACAATGAGTTAGTAAAAAAGTAGTATTTTCTACCTCAAATTGCATATCAGTAAAACATACATGCGGTTTTTATGTAAGCCAACTGTTAACTTAGGAAGAGACAACAGAAATGCCTGTTTGAGCCAGAAGCTTCTCATTCTTTTTGGTAGTGGCCAGTATGTAGTTTGGGCCTTTCCCATACATTCATCTTCCTTTCGGTCATTGGGATGTGCTATCCATCTGGAAAATCAACTTAAGTCCTCTTCTCAGAACATCCTTTTTCTGTAAAATCAGATGTCTTCTGCAGTTTGTAAAATTAGAGTGCTGGAAACAAGCCTAAGTAGTCTTGATTTCTCCAGACCATGTTGATTGCTTCATAGATAGGCAGCCAAGAAGAAGAAATGAGACTTTTCTCCAAATTCGGTGTAAAGACTAATTCGTTTAGCTTTTTCCCATTGAAGAAATGGAAGGATAGAGAAACTGCTGATATTTTAACACAGACAAAAAACCTGAACCTAAACTGGTGCAGTTTTAGTGAGAGACCAGAAATGGAACAAAGGGACGCGCGCATGTGCACGCGCGCACACACACACACACACACACAGGGCTCTGATGCAATTATTTGGGTCATGAGTCATGGAAACCTAATGCCAGCACAACCTTGAATTTGTCAAGTTCAAAGAGCCAAGAAATATTGTTTCATTCAAGGTCATATAGATTAGGTTGTTTTTACCTTCTTTAAAGCAATGAAAGATATTAACTGGTAAAATTTCCTTATAATTTTGCATTCTCTTTCCGCCTCCAAATATGAATTTTTATTCTAAGTCCATTTCTTTTAGTTATAGTGTACATTTTATAGAAGACCTTCATAAAAATAAATGTTTTTCAAATTATATATTCATTATTTTCTACGATATGTTAAGGAAGTAACTTATTTTTATACATTGATTATAATTTGTCTTCTGAATTATAGATATCAATCAAAATGAGATATTTACTTTATATTTCATTAGTTCTCTGCAGGGATGATGATCACTTAAAATGGTTGTAACTATATTGAAAGCCCAACGCCATAATCATTAAGAGATGATCTTTGCCCTGGGAATTAAGCTCTGGTGTGTATACAGGACATTGACAAAATATACTTCACAACTAAAAATCTGTAAAAACTAAAGATAATAAAGACAATGTTTTTATATCAAGAGCAGTTTGAGCCTGGGTATATGGTGCAGCTTTTCAATACGTATTATTTTAAAAGTCGTGTTTAAAATGTAAATTGAAACCCAGAATCAAAGAAAAGTCAGGTTGACTGTAGAAGTCTTTCATTGGAAAATTTAAAATTCTGAGGACAAAAATTAACAATTCTTGGGTTAATTTATAATTGAAATAATGAGACCAAAAAATACTCAGATAACTTGTTCTAGAATCAAAAATGAGTCTGTAGCTGCTCCTATATACAAAGATGTAAATGCCTTAATGTAACTTCAAAATAATAGAAAAGGAGACAAGGTGAGAAAGGGGGTGTAGGTAAAATATAGCAAATGGGTATTATTCTAATAGTGAGAAGCACAAAGTTAAATAATTAGAGATACGAGAGTTTGGCGTTCTCATTTGGTGAAGAATCTTCCATTTACAAGTTACAGACACCTCAAATCTGCGGAAGGAGTAAGGTCAGGGAGAGGGTTCTCTGTACGCCAAACTGATTTTGATTAATGTCTCAATAGTAAGGAGCTCAAATGATTCCACTGAGGCTCTTTCTCTTTCATTTGATGTTTCTGGACTGCTTTATTTTTGATCGTTTTATTCTCTCTTGTTCCTACTTGAGCATTTCCCCCCCCCAAATTCAGGTAACATTGTAAGCAAATGTCCAACTTGATACAACGCCAGCCAGCATTTACAGCTGGGGGTGTAGGGAGAGAAGAGCTTCTCTTTCAAGAAATATATACTAATTCCAGTGAAAAATCAGAAGTTTGTGTCAGGTCCTGAGACACGTGGCTCCCCCAGGACCAGTCGTTATATCAGACGTAGCTGGTAATATAAAGAGCATGGCTTGAGTCAAGATTTGCTGATTCTCTGGTGGAGTGGGGTAGGGAGAGGGGGACCTGTGCTTAGTGGAAAAGGCAGAATCAATGGGAAAAGGGAAGACATTTTTCCCAAGAAAAAGCAAAGTGCTAGAAATAGTAAGAGGGGAGGCATACAGAGCAGAGAGGGAAAAAAATGTTCACAATTGGGCTCATGTTGGCCAAGATACTCTTAAGCTAGGACAGGGTTTAGAAGAGAGAAAATGAGAACATGTGGAAATAAACCTTGAAAGAGTTCAACAAGGTGAAACTGTGAGGCTCAGCTGGGCTGTGCTGTGAAGTTTGCAAACACCCGAAGGAGCATTCTGCTGGAGAATTAGCCTTCCAGGGCTGGTGTGGCCTTCATCCCCCTCAACGTCTGTTCTCACACTCTGATGGAGGGGGGGAAGAAAAGGGTTTCAAGTTCACAAAATCCTAAAATGCCAGAAACAAAAACCTAGAAAGATTAAATAGAAACCAGAGATCTCTTTTGTAAAATGTCATTCTGTTTGAACTGAATTCACTGCTATTTCTAGAGGTAATATTACTTCGAGAAAGAGATGACATTTGAGTTAAAATTAAATATTTATGAGCAAGTTAATACTAAAGAAGCTGTAAGATTAAAAAATTATTTTGGTAAATATGGGCATCTTACACATCTAATGGCTTTCGAAGAACAGAGGTGGAAAGAAGGAACACTGTGATGTGCAGGTGTGAACATGACTGGTTTTCAATGAATTATAAAAGTAAGGCAATTGGAAAATGGAAATTAAGATCAGAGAAGATGCCTAGTGAATTTTATTTTGCATTATATTTATTTTTTCCTAGGCTAAAACTCATCATACGCCAAGAACTGTTGTGTTTCCAGAATTTATTTCTGTTTTAATTCTACCCCCAAATTTTATGAACCTCTGGAAGTCTTCATAAGCAATTCAAGATATTTATGATTGAAGGGCATAAAACTTAGAAGAAGAAAAGCAGTTGTTAAAAATCTATTTAATATTACTTCTGTATACTAATCAAACTATAGTATGCCATTCAGGCTAGGAAACTTTCTGAGAGATGGCAGTTTTAATTTAAAAAGTCAGAAATATTTTTCTTTGTTAATGATATTAATTTACTACCATTGACACCGTGAGCCAGATATTGCTTCTAAGACTCACCAAGTAAGCGTCCTGGGTCAGATCCCATGTTTGCCATTTTCATAATGAAGCCTAAGGGAAATTTGGGCACAATTTTATAAATACAGTACCTTCCCCCTCTTTCCAACAGTAGGAAGAACAGGGATCACATGGAACATTGGGAAATGAATTTATGATCTGATGTTCAGAATTCAAAATATCAGAATCAGGAAACTACACAAAACCATTAATGTGGTAGTTTTTAATATAATAGAGTTTATCTGAATTTCTATATTTCTTCATTTCCTACTCAACAGTCCATATGTTCAGATCTCTCTTTTGTACTCATAATTCAACTGAAGTTAGACACACAAAATCACCATTGATCTACATGTCAGTAATGACAACACTCTGTACTTCTTGTGATCAGAGTCTCAGGACTTGCAGGTGAGACAGAGCTCTCTGTCCTTGAAATTCTCTCATCTCTTGCCTTCTGTGTCTCCATTCTCTCCTAGCTTCCTCCCTTGTCTTTCCCATTTTTGCCAGCTTATCCTCATGGGCCCTCTCCTTTGGTATCTGTGTTCCTGAGGACTTTGTCCTAACCCCCTCAGCTTTACACACTCTTGTATTTTTCTCTGAACAGCCTTACCCATTCTCAGCTTTGTGCCTTCCCTTCCTGAATCAATGGTACCTCAAATGCTAATTTCCTAAAATGGGAAGCTACATCTTCTATGCAAAGCTAACTTTTTTTTCATGGTTTTTTACTTTAGTAAATAAAATTACTGTTTACCAGTCTTTGATCTAAATTGGAAAAAAATTTAAAAACTTAGAATTCATCCATGGATTTCTCATCCCAGGCACTCATCCCATCCCCAGGTAATTTCAAGGTCCTGATGTCATGAAACCATGTCAACAAAAACTGAGAATGGACAAGGACCCTGTGAATTCAGGAGAGGGCACCTTGTCCCCTATTTCTAAGGTTTGATGTTTAAAAATATTGCGGTTTATTATAAATGCCTGTATGTAATGTAGTAACACTACATATTTTGCATCTGTGTGAGAAATTACATTTGTTATTTTAATCTTAATTTTTAGCTCATAATACATCAAGCCGTCTATAATAGTGTAACACATGGTGCTTAGGAACCCAGGGTCTCGAGTCAGACCACCTGAACTCAAAATCTTGTTTTCCTGACTTCTTAGTAGCCTGTGATAATTACACACTTCATCTTTCTGAGAATATTTCCTTATCTATAACATTGGATGCAGTCATAGCACTTATGGTTTATGTTGAAGAGCATACGAATTGCTACTTTAAAAGTTGGCATATTTGGTGAATATTACTTACATTATTCATTGTGTTGGTTATCATTACATTGTGCTGATAGACTTCTCATGTCATAAATTCAGTGATATAGAAAAAGAGTTTTTATCTTTTTTAAAGATAAATGCCTATATTTTGTCCAAAAATAGAACACTGTACCTTGACATATAATATATTCAATAACATCAGGGTTTTCTTAGTTTAAAATTTTCTTACTCATTAAACTTAGTCTGTTTAGAATTTATATTCCCTCTTTTTTCATCTTTAGGAGGTCTCTAAATTCCAGCTGCTGGGGTAGCATTATGGTATTATAGGCAAAGGACAGGAGGAGCTCATCCTCATATCTGACCATCCCTCCAGGCTGGTCTTTGCACTTCTAACTGGTCTTTTAATTTATAGGCTGTCATACCCCCTTGTATGTGCTTTCATTATGATATTTTTTATTTTTATAGAAGTAGAGTTGATGTATAAGTTACAGATATGCAATAGCAAGTAATTCACAATTTTTAAAGATTATATTCTTTTTATAGTTATTAGAAAATATTTGCTGTATACCCCGTGTTGTACATTATATCCTTGTAGCTTATTTTATACCTAATAGTTTATACCTCTCAATCCCCTACCCCTGTATTGCCCTCCCATCTCCCTTCTCCCTACTGGCAGCCACTAGTTTGTTCTCCACATCACTGAGTTTGCTATGTTATTGTTGTTATAATCACTAGTTTGTTGTATTTTTGAGTTCCACATATAAGTGGTATCATACAATGTTTGTCTTTCTCTGACTTACTTCACTTAGCATAATGCCCTCCAAGTCCATCCATGTTGCTGCATGTGGCATAATAGCATTCTTTTTCACAGCTGAATAGTATTCCACTGTATCTGTGTCTATACACATGTAATATAATATATATGTATATACCACATCTTCTTTATCCATTCCTATGAGGATATTTTCTAATTCTCACTTTTTCATTTTATAAATTTACACCCTGGGAATATATAATGTTAGTTCTAACCCTTTGGCCAATCTGGGGCTGTAGGAAAAATGATGGTGTTGTCTTTGGCCCTCTTTGCCTCTGACACTATCATTTTATCATTCTTTGTTCTGCGAACTGAAACCGCAGTGGCTCCAACAATCCAGTAAGACTCCATCTCCCGTGTATCTATGTGGGGTTGAGATGTAGGTCTACTTGTGGATGCCACTTTTTTGAGAGTCTTACCACTATTCCCACAGAAGCTAATTCCCAGGGGGAGAGAAAATTCAACCCTCTCCTCAAAAATTCTGATACCATGAAATCTGCTGGTTCTCTGCTTTTGTTTTTTATCTTCCCAATGGCCCAAAGAAATATATGTGCTGTTCCTTAGCTGGAAGGAAGGCAATCAGGACAAATTACTTAACAATTTTCTCTTTAACATATTTACCTTATGTTGAGGGAATTATTTTTTAAAGTCTGATATTTGATGATTATTTTTTATTCTGATTCTCCTCTGACTACTGACTTTTAGGACAAAAGCTTCATTCCAAGTGGCCCAGAGAGAAAAAAAATCACCAGATTAAAGGAGTGTAATGAGAGAAAAAAATGTATATATTGTTTATTATTTCATATTGCCATCACATTACACTCTTGCCACGTCAAATAATATCCTGTGTTACGTACTTTTTATCAATTTAGAATTTATTATTGTTTTTAAGGCCATTATCTGGTTACTACTCTTCTATAAAAAAAAACTAGTAAGCTATTTTAGACAACCCTTATTTTAAGGATAAATTTAATTTTTTTTGATTGAGATATAATTGACATATGACATCATATTAGTTTTAGGTGTACAATATGATGATTCAATATTTGTGTAGAGGGCTATATTCTTTTTTATTGAAATATAGTTCATTTACAATACTCTGTTAATTTCTAATGTGCAGCATAGTTATTCAGTTATATGTATTTCATATTCTTTTCCTTTATAGTTTATTCCAGGGTGTTGAATGTAGTCCCCTGTGCTATATATTAGGGCCTTATTGTTTTCTATTTTATATATAGTAGTTAGTATCTGCATATGCCAAACTCCCAATTTATCCTTCTCTATCCTCTTACCCATCTGGTAACCATAGTTTGTTTTCCATGTCTGCGAGTCTATCTCTGTTTTATAAATAAGTTCATTGGTGTCCTTTTTTTTTTCTTTTAAGATTCCACACATAAGTGGTAGCATATGGTATTTTTTTTTTCTCTTTCTGTCTTACTTCCATTAGAATGACAATCTCCAGGTCCATCCCATGTTGTTGCAATTGGCATTATTTCATTCTTTTTTATGGCTGAGTAGTATTCCATCATAGGTATACATTACATTTTCTTTATCCAGTTATCTCTCAGTGGACACTAGGTTGCTTTCATGTCTTGGCTGTTATAAATAGTGCTGCTGTGAACATTGGGGTGCATGTATCTTTTTGAATTAGAATTTCCTCTAGATATATAGAGGGGTATGTTTTTAATTCAGGGTAAATCATATTGTAGCTGAAATCTATTTTCTTAAGGAATGGGGATAAATATATACAGCTGGTTTAAATTAAAATTCCATCTTATTCAAATTCTCTTTTTTAAAGTATTTTTTCCTTTTCCCCTAATATGCTTATTTATTAAACGAGACTTTGAACCTATATTTTTTTAAAAAGTTTAGAGATTGGAGGAATTTTGTTAGACTATTTGTCAACATTAACTTTGTACAGTCCCTCCCACCCCCGATAAACACATTTCTTCTTTCTAGCTAAGGTTTGACTTTTTGTTTGTCTTCACACAATAGTGATATTTTCCCATCCTTTTCTTTTGTTATTCAACACATATAAACTCAATAGATCTATATTGGAAATTGTATTTTCTTTCTACAGCTAGGGCAGCATAAAAGAAAGAAAATATTCAAAACATTCAAATAGAGTAAGTCCCATTTGCTCCCAATTGTAGTGTTTTTTAAATTCTCCACAAACTGCTTTTCTTTCATAAGTGTCTCGGTGAGAATTTACTTCTGACTTAATATCTGAGTTGATTCTGCATATTCGCCCATGCTTTCTGTGTGATTAGTGATGTGCTACCATGGAGAGACTCCTGGGGTTTTGAAGGGAAAAAGCCTTTGGATAATGTGAAAATGACAAGGGACTTGGTTTGGAAGTTGGAGAAAGACTGCCATGGTCCATTACACCTCCCAGGATGTTCAGACTTGAGACTTCTTCCATTTCCCTGTCCTCAGATGCCATCTCACAATGTGAGGGCAACCTGTCTTCCCACTTTCAACTGGATTTGCTCTGAAATAAGTGGTGAGGACTAAGTACAGAGGTCAGTATGGTCTTGAATAAATGTCATTGTCATACAGGCATTTTAAGAGTCAGTGGATGTTGAATATTTATTTCAAGAGCTGCCAAAAAAAAAATAGGACTTATTTCCACAGTTCTGCTAGATCTTCTCAGGGACACTAAACTGAGGATGTAGAGGGATAACACGGCATACTTGCTAATATTCCAGCAGCCAGGGCTTCTCCCCAAAAAGCAGCCAAGATTTTTCCTGAGAAGCTTCAAGTTGCCTCTAATGCTGTCTCTACTCCTGACTTCCTTGTTGAACTATATTTAAGGTCAAAATGTTGCATTTCTGAATTGCCAATGCCTGGAGAATGTTGTCACATAAAGAACAAAACCCTTACACTCATTAAAGGGAAAGCAGCTTGTCAGCTCAAACAGTAGGACTTAGGACAGAAAAACCTTTCCTTCCTATAAAAACTAAGTACATTCTCCTAGTTGGTTCTTTGGGTTGAACTCACAAATACCCAAATGTTCAGTGACTGGAAGGTGTAATGTAGTCAAATAGGTCCTCCCAAGTCTGATTTTAATGATAAATCCCAACTGAGAGTTGTCAAATCCACTGTATGCCTATTCATGGAACCTTTCAGTTTGATCTAAACATAATGAAACACCTTCCTCCTCTCTGATGTACAGGAGATACAGATGTAGACTAGGGTAGGGGAGCAAAACATCCTTCCCTCAGAATGTGTCTTGGGTGTGCAGATTATTTTGAGCTGAAAGAAATGAATGTCCAAAAGATTCTGAAGAAACTTCTACTTTTCCCCTAATTGCCTAAAAAAGAGTTCAGCTAGAGGGCCTGTTTCTGGAACAGAGCTATCACCAGAGAGACTTGCAAAAAATACGAGCTACATGTGCTGGGGAAGCGGCGTAGAGATCAGAGTCCACTCTGCGCCCCACTGTCTGCAGGGCCCAGCACACCTTTGTTTACCAAACACTTGCTCTTCCACCTCCTTGCCAGTTGCCTTCCTCCCCTCTGAAGATGCAAACCGCTATCCCCAACATCCATCGTCTTTTGTCTTTAGCTGAAGATGGTATTTAAGATGAGAGTTTCAGCCATTTGGGCACATTTCTCAGTTCTCCTGGGTCTCTCACATATGCACACACTGTTACCATTTCGTTTGCTTTTTTCTCCTCTTTCTGTCTCATATCATTTTAATTCTTAGACCAGCCAGAAGAGCCTGGAAAGGTAGAAGAAATTTTATTTCTCCCTGACACTAACTTCACTCATCCTCCTTAATCTACAGAATTAACCAGAGTGGAAGTGCTTTCTTCCAAAGTAGCATCTCTTTTATTTATACATATATATATATATACACACACACACATATATATAAATTCAAGCTTAATATGCATAATTGTGATTTACTTATAGATTTTATATTAAATAAATATTACTTGTATTGAAAGAGAGTTATGATGATACATATATGTCTTTTTGGCTGTGTTTTCTGATTATCTGATAACAGTTATTTTACATTTTTATCCATATTGTTTTAACATATTTAACATCAAGTTTTTTTAAGTGCTAACCTCTTAAGTTACAGTAAAGTTTTTCAGTCCCAGGAAGAACAAGTTCATATTACCATACTTTGTCAGAATTTTATCAGAGTACGGAAAGCTACACTCAGTGGTGACTGCCGTCGACCACAGCCATAACTCCATCAAAGCAGACTTTCCCTGGCTTGCCCACCTCAGCCATTTTTGTTTTCACATTTTAAAGGTAGTGGGAGGAACCAGGCAAAATGTTGAGTTCAGTAGTGACAGCAGTGGAGAGGGGCATGAAAAAGATGATGCAGAAACAAAACAGGAGTTATATTCTGAATGTCTCAAAATGACATAGGTTTTTGGAAGACTGAGACTAGGTCCAAAGCTTAAAGGCATAACTTTGGCACTGTCTACTGACACTGAGGTCAACCTGATTAAACTCAGGGTCATGTAGGAAATGTTACTCTAAAACGCACACATCAGAATCACTCAGTTGTTGTGAAGAGGCTTACTGACAACATGGAGAATCAATTACCCAGCTTTTAAAGCCAGGGATACAAATTGGACTTCAATGTATATGGCTTGTTAAGGCTTCTTCAAAGGACTGGTGATGTTTCTCAGCGGTTAACTCTACTCAGTGCAGCTTGAGAGTGTTAATTTCTTGAAGAGGAAATTAGGCACTATGATTAATTAAATAATCTCTTTTAAAGAGTAAATAGTTTATCTCAATTTATTTGGCAGGTAGACTTTAAAATAGGTTGGTGATATTTTAAAGGTTACTTTTAATGAAGTAATAGATTTTATTTAAAAATGTAGCTGAAAACTATTCAATTCTCTATCACAGCTAATTTTAGAGAGAGAAATCCTGTCTCAATACTTAGAGACAATAGCAACAATAGCCATTAGTTCTTATGTAAAATGGTTTCTGTTAGTGCATTTACTCAATGTTAAGTAGCGTTTTAAAAATTTGATTTCCAAACAGAGCTAATTATGCAGAATAGATTTCACAATAGTTAAAGGTAATGAAAAGAAATAAGTGCCATTATGTCTTATTACTCCAATTTTCTAATTTCATGATGCCTCTCTCTTTCACAAAGTCGTAATTGACTTAAGATGTCCTGCTAGTGTAGTATCAAGGTTAATTATGGCTACTTGCAAATATGACAGTATTCTATATAATTACTATTAGCACAGTGTATAATTATTTGATTCAGAAAGCAGGTATACCAATTTCATGAGCATGTCTTTGACTATTATTTGTTGTCTCATTCTCTTTCTGTCCCTTCCTCGTGCCCATTCCCACCCCATCCTCAGATGACTACTGATCCACCTTTAGTCACTGTATAAGGGTCTGCATTTCCATATAAATGGAATCATGGCATGTGCATGCTCTTTTTTTTTTTTTTTTTTTTTTTTACTGGTTTTGATCATTCGGCATAATTATTTTGATAGTCAGCTACATTGCTTCATGTATCACTAGCTCTGTCCTTAGTGCCGTGCGCTTGTCCATCACACGCACACACCACGGCGTGTTCACAAACAGCGCTTTCACCTGTCGACGGACATGTGGATTGATTCCAGTTTTTGGCTGTTACAAATAAAACTGCTGTGCACATTCACGTGTAAGCCTTTGAATGGACATTTGCTTATATGCCTTCATTTCCCCTGGAAGTGGAATGGATTCATATATGGTAGGGACATGCTTAATGAAAAATAAACTAACTCTTTTCCAAAGTCTTTGCACATTTTACATTCACAGCAGCAGCGTCGAATTCCCTGTTGTTCTACAGGCTCACTGACATTTGATATGGTCAATTTTTTGTTTGTTTTGTTTTTCGGAGTAGGTATACTGATAATTAATTGTGGTTTTAATTTGTATCCTCTAATGACTAATAATATTAAGCATCTTGCCCTGTACTTACTTGTCATCCATATGTCTTTGCCTATTTTATTAAACTGTTATTATATTTGAGAGTTCTTTATATACCCTTGATATACAAGTATTTTGTCATGTGCCTGATTTGCAAATGTTTATCTAGTCTGTGGCTTGACTTTTTAATTCTCCTACATTTTCTTTCAAAGAACAGAAGCTGTTAACTTTGATGAGCTTAAGTTTATCAATTGTGTTTTGATGTCAAATCTAAGAAATCTTTGCCTTAAATCCAAGTTCACAAAATTGTATCCTATGTTCTTTACAAACATTTTATGTTTTAGATTTTATATTTAGGTGTGTTATCTACTTTGAGTCATTTTGTGTGTATGATGTGATGTCTGGATTGAAGTTTATTTACTTATTTATTTATTTCTGCAACATTGGATTGTTCCAGTAGCATCTGTTGAAAAGGCTATCCATTTTGCCACATAAATTTTGAAGATTTGTTATTGGACACATAAAATGCTTTGGATCAGTTTGTCTATTTACTGAATGGATGCCCTAAGCATTATGAGATGACTCTCATCCCTGGTAATATTCTTTGATCTGAAATTTACTTTGATATTAATACAGCTGCTTAGCACTCTTGTGACTACTGTTGACATGGCATCTTTCCCATATTTTACATGTGACCTAATTTTGTTTTTCTACTTAAAGTGGCTCTCTTCTAGGTAGTATATAGTCAATTCTCAGTTTTTAAATCTAATCTGACAATCTCTGCCTTTTAATTGGGACACTTAAATCATTTACTTTTAATGTAGCTTTTGATATGGTTAGGTTTAATTCTATCAGTTTACCCTTTACTTGCTATCTTTCCTGTAAGTTCTTTGTCCCTTTTTTCCTTTAGTTCTGATTTATTTTTTGTTGAGTATTTTTGTGATTCGATCTTACCAGCTTTGTTGGCTTATTAGCTAATAAGCTTTTATTAAAATTTTGATAGTCGCTTTAGGGTTTACAGTATAAACTTTAACTTAGTGCCACCTTAAGTGATAGTAAACCATTCAACATATAAAAACATGATAACGGCATATGTTTTTTTTCTCCTCATATTTTTGTGTTGTTGTCACCATACATGTCACTTCTACATATATAGTTTTTATTCTTCTTGAAAAAATTATAGTTTAAAGACATTTAAATAATAAAAAATGCAATTACATATTTACCTATATAGGTACTGTCCCGTGCTATTTGTTTTCTTATTCATAGCCGTACATTCATCTGGTATCATTTTTCTACGATATAAGGACTTTTTCAATATTTCTTGAAGTAGTAATGAATTCTTTCAATTTTTCTACACCTGAAATGGTCTTCATTTGGGCTTCATTCAAAAAATAAATTTTTATTATGTATAAAATACTAAATTGACAGTGTTCTTCTTGAACCACTTTAAAGACGTTGCCACATTTTCTTTACACTTTTACTGTTTCTAAGAAACCTACTCTCATCTTTATCTTTGTTCTTCTGTACATACTGTGCATTTTTCTCTGGCTGACTTTCAGATTGTCTCTTCATCATGGCTTTCAAGCAATTTGATTTTGATGTCTCTTGGTGTAGTATCATTCATGTGTCTTATGGTTATAGTTTTTTTTCTCTCCCTCATATATACTTTCTCAGAGACTCCAGTCACTTGTATATTTTGCAGCTTAAAGTCTGACTACAGTTAACTGAATCTTTCTTCTTTTTATTACCATGAGGGAAGAACCTTATTTTTTGTATTTCTTTTATTTTTGATAATTTTTCTTGCTAGGCACTCAAGATCCCTAACATTTTCCTCTGCAGTGTCTAATCTACTATTTCCTATGATTGTATTTTTCATCATAGACATTGCAGTTTTCATCTGTAGAACTTTGGTTTATGCCATATATATGAAAGATATATATATATATATATATTTCCTCTACTTAATGTGTTTGATCTTTCTTCCTTCTAGTTTTTTGAAAAACTGGAATAAAGTTGTAGATTTGTTCTAATGACATCACAGTCCTGGTTTGATATTTCTAAAACCTGTGCTACAGCTGAGTTGATTTTGATGGATTGATTTTTCTCCTTGTTATGAGCTACACTTTTTATTTATTGCAAATCTGGTAATGTTTTATTGGATTTCAGACACTTTAAATTTTACCATTTTGAGTGTTAGAGATTTTTTTATACCCATACATATTCTTGAGCTCTATTCTATAAGGCAGTTAAGTTACTTAGAAAAAGTTTAATCTTTTCAGGTCTTGTTTTTAAAATGTGTTAGTTATGAAAAAGGTTGTGCTTTTCGTAGAGCTAATAATTTCCCATTATTAAAACAAGACCATTTTGAGTCTTGTGGATTATGAATCTTGTGGACTATGGCCTCTAATCCTTGGTGGGTATTTGGTTTCCCAGTCACTGCTGGGTACCACACATGTATGTGTTGATCACCATTCTGTTGAATACTTGAGGGGTTTCTGCCACAGATTTTTCAAGTTATTACTCTGTGCACTTCTCTATTCTCCATTACTCTGCAATTTGATCTCTACTCAAATGTCTCACCAGATTATCAGTTACTTCTCTTTAACTCAGGGAGAACATCAGGCTCCATCAATCCCTGTGCCCCAAAAACACTTCACCACAGCATGAAAACTCTCCAGGCAGTAAGCCAGGGAAGTTGTTCATCTCAACTTGTTCATTGCTCATGTCTCTGGGGTCACTGGGTTTTGTTGCTTGATGTTCATTGCTTTACAAACCATTGTTTCATATATTCTGCTGGTCATTTTAGTTGTTTCAGGTGTGATGATAAATCTGGTCTCTGTTATTCCATCCTCATTAGAAGCAGACGTCTGACATCAATGAATTCCCATAATCTTTAAAAGTAAGACCTATGATCAAAATACAATTTATAGAGTGAACTAATATAAAGTTCTAGCCAGAACTTTATTTTTATATTCATGTACACATCTCTGATGATCAGTTTCATATCTCAACCTGACTAGGCTAAGGAATGCTCAGGTAACTAGTAAGCATTATTTCTGGTTATCTCTGTGTAGGTTTTCCTAGAAGGGTTTGAATCAGCCTGATTAAGAAGATTACCCACATTAATGAGGGTGGGCACCATCAAATCCCTTGATGATCTGAATAGAACAAAAAGGCAGAAGAAGAGGGCAGTTGTTCTCTGCTTGAGTTCTTCTCCTGCTCTCAGACATCTGTATTCTTAGTTCTTAGGGCTTTTAGACTCAGATTGGAACTTTCACCATCAGCTCCCCTGACTCTCAACCTTCAACTCGGACTGCATTAAGTCACCAGTTTTCCTGGTTCTCCAGCTTACAGACAGCAGATCAGGGGACTCCCTGGCTCCCGTAGTCACAGGAACCAATTTCTATAACAAATCTCCTCATGTAAGTCTTTATGTGTGGATATCTTGCTGGTTCTCTTACTCTGGAGAACCCACAGTAATACAACATCTTGATCACACCTTGCTTTTGAAAGAATCAGAATTCAGGAGGAATCTTTAAAGGATTAAAGAATGGATCATGCTGAGGGATTCAGTGTGATAAAAATTACAGGTAAGTTATTGACCAGGAAGCTAAGGAGTGAAGAAACTGGGTGTGATATTAACTAAAATTAAAATACACTGGTGAAAAATCAAACAGGAAGACACACACACAGAAACTCAGAAAATTATTTCAGATTTTTGAATCTACTAAATCTATTGTCTTTGTTACAAATATTCATGAATACTCTGAAGGAAAGAGAGAGAAAGATACAAAGTCTTTTTCTAAATCTATGGAATTTTTTAGAGGAAAAAAATAGAGTCACTTTTGAAGATTGTAACAGTGTTTAATGGCACATAGTCTCAAGAATGATTTTGAGAGCTCTTCTGGGAGTGCCATTTTTAGTGGACACTCTTTTATGTGACATTTTGTGGCCTCAGGTCTACATAATGTACAAGACTGATGTTAACTAAAATGACCTAAGGAAATAACAGAAAACTTTAATACAATCCATACTAAATTTAAATGATTACTTCTAACCTATAGTCCTGACGTTGGGAGGGGATTTTAAAATAATTATTTGAATATTTATTGTTAAAACATTATTTATGTTGAAAGAAATTAATTTGTCATTGCCATGAATTCTCAAAGTATTCATATTTAAGAAATCAACATATGGTATATATAAAAGCAAACAACTACTTTAAAAAATAGAAACTCAATGTTTTATAGAAAAAAATATGTAAACCATTTAAATTTATTTGTGTGTTTCTCCAGGGATTTCAATATATATTTTAACTTACTGCAGTGACCTAAAATTCATATTGCAACTCATATATAGCGTAAAAGCCTTTCAAGTATACTTTCTATTTCTTCTCTCTCATATTCTTTACTATTTTTATCACACATTATACTGTCAAGTATTATAATCACCCCAGTATAGAGTCACCATTTTTACTGAGGTAGTCACTTATCTTTAGAATAATGAAAAGGCAATTTTTTTAATCCTTATTTTCATCTTTCTTGCACTCTTTTATTTCCTCATGTAGTTTGAATTTCCATTTGTTTCTCTATTCCTTTTGCTGTAAGAATTCCTTTAACACTTATTTTAGTGCAAACCTGTTCACAGTGAACTCTTTCAGTATTTATTTCTCTGAAATGTCTCCATTGTATGGTTATTTTTGAGCTCTGTATTCAGTGGGTATAGAATTCCGGGGTGACTTGTTTCTTTCAGTCCTTTTAAGACTTTATATCACTGGCTCTGACTTGTACATTTGCTGACAGACAGGCCATTGTGACCTTTGTTTTCGCTTCCCTCTAGATAATGTTGCTTTTCTGCTGTGGCTGAATTCAAGATACTTTTTTTAATCTTTGGTTTTCAGCAACTTAACTATCATTATACTTGGTATATTTAATTATCATAGTAATCCTTCTTGGGGGCTCTCTGAGTTTACTGGACACATAGTTTATTTTCTTTCAATAATGTTCAAAATTCTCAGTCATCTCTTCAAATATTTTTTTTTCTATACTATTCTCTGTTTTCTCCTTCTGGATTTGAACAAAATCTATTTTATTCTTTTTTATATTATCACTCACTTCTTAAAATCTCTGGGCTTACTTTTTTGTTTGCTTTGTGTTATTTTACTTTTATTCCCTTTATGCTTAGTTTCAGTAAATTGTGTTGACCTATTACAAAATTACTGATTTTTCCCTCAGCTCTGACTAGTTGCTCCGTCTTTGCTGTCACACTTCTATTTATTTCTAGTGTTTGCTTTAGATCTAGTTTTTGTTGTCATCTCTGCAGAAATTCCCTGTTGTTCCATGCATGGTGCCTAATTTTTTACTAGATCCTTTAAGATTTTAATCATTATTATTTTAAAGTAGTGTCATGAGATTTTTAACATCTGGGTTATCCCTGAGTCTAATTCTGTTGATTTCTTTATCTCTGGACAATTTTGTTTTATTTTCACTTGTCTATATAGGAGTCTTATAATTTCTAAAGAATGCAGAGCGTCAGCTGTAAAAAAAAAAAAAAAGTAGAGATAATTGATAATTATTTATGCCCAGTTCTCACTTTCATCATTATTATTGTTATGTTGTTGTTATCGTTGTCATGCTGCAAGTGTTGAGTGACATCATGTAATCATCCCGTCACATTCTTTTTTGTTTGTTTATTTTTACTGAAGAATCGTCAGTTTATGATGTTGTGTCAGTTTCTGGTGTACAGCATCATGTTTCAGTCGTGCATAAACATACATACATTACTGTTCATATTCTTTTTCATTATAGGTTACCTGGAGATATTAAATACAGTTCCCTGTGCTCTACAGAAGAAACTTGTTTTTCTAGTTTGTATGTAGTAAGTAGTATCTGCAAATCTCCAACTCCCAATTTATCCCTTCCTACCTCCTTCCCCCCCAGGTAACAATGTCTGTGAGCCTGTTTCTGTTTTGTAAATAAGTTCATTAGTGTCTTTTTTTCCCTTTTTTTTTTTAAGATTCCACATGCAAGTGATAACATATGGTATTTTTTTTTTCTCTTTCTGGCTTACTTCACTAAGAATGACGATCTCCAGGTCCATTCTTGCTACTCCTGTAGCCATGGAACACCATTGCTTGTAAACTAGACATAAAATTCATGCTGGATACAGAAGGAATACTCCTGGCACTTGTGAGCCAGCCTCAGAGTCAAACTCAGATGCAGGGCATCCTCAGACCTTTCTAAGTCTCACTCCCACGGGAGCCAGACTCTACATTTTATTTACATTAGGTTATGCAAGAAATAATTTCTTGCCCCTTCCCCCTCCTCAGTGGTAACAGGTCTGTGCTCTGGAGCATGGCTGGTGTCCTGTCCCTCACGTGGGGCAGATGATTTTGCCTTTTTCATTAGGAGCCGTATACCTTTGCCTGAGACCTCTGGTTGGAGATTTCCCTACTCTCCACAGCAGTAGTCATCTCTTCATTCATTAGTTCAGGATCACTGGCCCCCAAATATCCCATCCCTCTGATGACACAGATGTATTTTTCTTCCTCACCTCCTCCCAGTAGCAGCAGTCTGCCTGGACTTGGGTTTCTGTAAATGGTGACATGTTTCTACTCCTGTGAAACAGTGGGCTTTTGCCTGAGTTCATGGTACCAGATACTTTTCTGTCCCTCCCTCAGCAACTTACAATTTCCGATTCCTGAGACAGGAGCCAATGTTCATGTGATTGCATAATTTGCTTCTTCATTTTCCTTATTTCAATAATGATGAGTTGAATTGGATCATTATTTTCAATTTAAGCCTCTTGCAACTATGACATTAAGTTATTTTTCTTATTCAGCTTGGCATTTCGGCACTTAAATCAAGTGTACATAGTCATATGTGAACAAAGTGTTTTGATTAAGAATAACAATGCAGGTGTATTAAAGATATTAACCTTCTTAGCGCCACATGGTGCTGATTCAAAATGTAAAATCCTGTCTAGACTTAACAAAAATGGTTCTTCAAACTGTTGTCCCCATTCAACAGTACATCATTTTCAAAGCTTATTACCTCATGCCCAGTTTATTATAATAATTACATCCCTGATCTACCTTATTTCACATTCTCTTCCTTCAAAAACATGTCCTTAAAAATGACTTTGACTGGCTGGTCTCTTTTGAACAATGGTGGACTGTATTTTCCTCACAAACTCATCAGGGTCAATCCTGCCTTTGGATTTTTTCCAACCCTTTCAGATCCCAGTTGAGCTGAAAATTTTCTAATAAATTTGTCTTTTGCTATGGCAAGATCATCTATCATTTTCCTGTCCTTTTTGCTCCAGCTCATTTGTGAATTCTGATATTAAAACACTCATGTATAATTTTTTTCAATCTGAGTATAAAATATGTCCATCTGAGAATAGTACCCTGTCTTGGAAGCATGTTCTTCTTGGGGGAAAGAGGCTGCGAAGGGATTTACTTGGAGTTTGAGATTTGCAGATACTAACTACTATATATAAAATAAAGAACAAGTTTTTACTGTGTAGCACGGGGAGCTATACTCAGTATCTTGGAACAACCTATAATGAAAAAGAAAATGAGAAGGAATATGTGTATGTATATGTGTGACTGAAACATTACGCTGTACACCGGAAATTGACACAGCATTGTAAACTGGCTATACTTCAATAAAAAAAGAAAAAGAAAGAAATACACTCTTCTAGAGATGCTTAAATATTTTACATAGCTTCTGTGTTCACTCCCAGCCTAGCATGAGGAGAATAACCTGTCATCAATATTATAACCCAATTTTCCTGCTTGTGTTGACAGTGGTAAATATTCACAAGAAATGACTGTATGCCAGACACTGAGTCATGTGATACACATCACACTGTAAGAACTTAATAACCAGGTACTATTATTATTCCTATTTTACACAGTAGATTATTGAGCCTTAGAGATGCAAAGTCATTTGTCCAAGTAGCATGGGGACAATTGGAATTCTGAAAGCCTCACTATGCTGGACATATGATGATAGGAAAGCAATTTCTTGCCACATGTACTTAACAAGCCATCAGAGGTGTTAGAAGGCCTCTGAGGTGCTGGGCTCAACTTGAGTGCAACTCTGAGCTTGTGCTTAATGTGGGATAAAATTTTCTGTATTATGTGCTTCACCTTATATGCTTTAATTAAAGTGATATATTGAGATTTCACGTCAACCCAAACACTTCAGCAAATTGAATTTCTTTTCCGTGAATCTAAATTAGTGTTGAAGATTTAAGTGTTATACAGTAGCTCCAATGTTAGATTAACAAAAATAATTCTGTTAGTTATAATAACAAAAGGGGACACATATTTTCTTCTCCCTCTCTCCCTGCACACTCTTCCTCTCTTTCCCTTTCTCTCTTTTTATGATTTTACATTCCTCAGAATCCTATAAGTATGGCATATTTTTGGAGCTCAGAAAATGCATCAGTCCTGAGAATTAAACCAAATAACCAGAGAGACTGCCTTTCTTCAGACAAAATATTGTATTATTGCAGTCTGGGGTTAAAATAGCTAGTTACAAGTTATACTTACATGCAGGCACTTGAAGGAGAAAGGGTTCCACCGAGAACCTCTGCTGTGCAGTCAGGAAGCTCAGCCACCCGGACCCACGGGACCCCTGAGGCCACACCCACAGCCATCTGAAGAGACGCTGTGAACGTGCTAGCTTTGTGAAAAATGCCTCGGGTCCTTCAGTGTTTTCCTATTTTCCCCAGATATCCCCCCTCAAAAGGGAATTCTTGGTCAGAAAATTTCACTTGAGGAAAACAAATATCAAGATCTTCCTGTTAGTCTTTAAGAGCAAAGCTTTATTCCATGTTTAAATTATTTAGCTAATACTGTAGCTAACATTCCATACCCAACACACGTTGTGTGTGCGTGTGTTATCTTCTGAAGTTAAATCATATGATTTATGGAGAACCAGCTGCCTCCTGGGTAGTTTACAAAGAACTTGGAAAGAAATGGCCCTGAAATAAGCTTCTTGATCTTGCAAAATTCTGTCCTTAAATCAAGTTCCAGTAGCATCTCATTAAATGCAAATATGAACGGAGGTTAGATGATTTCTTTGAAGTACTTACTATGAGGTTAAAAAAAAAAACCTGCTATAGGACAAGGAAACATTATTTGAATTACATCCTATTTATTTTTGTTTTCATTTCTTTAATGCTTGTGTGGACTCTAGGGTTGATGTTCTAAATGGTGCTTTTGCATGTTTCCATTAGTAGAAATAAGAATACTGGAATCATGATTAACTAAATTGGCTAGTTTTATCATTTTTTCTATCAAATCCGCTTGAAAAAAGGAACCGTTTGCAGCTTGCTTTCACTCTGCACTCGGAAGCCTGGGACGACCTTACCTGAAATCAGTGCTCTTGAAATTCCAAGTATATGCAAGCATGTAAAATACTATCACTGAACTGTATAAAATATATTCTATTTCTATGCTGGATTTGCATATTTTAAATTCTGGTAAAATATATGTAATACAAAATTTACTTTTTTAACCATTTTTTAGTGTATAGTTCTGCGGCATTAAGTATATTCACATTATTGTACAACCATCACCACCATCCATCTTCAAAACATTCTTTATTCTCCAAATAAAACTCAGTTGCATATTAAACACTAACTCCACATTTTCCCTCGCCCCCACCTTCTGGTAACCACCATTTTGCTTTCTGTCTCTATGAATTTGACTACACTGAGTAACTCATGTCAGTTACTATCATGTCATATTTGTCCCATGACTGGCTTATTTCACTTAGCATGATGTCTTCAAGTTCCATTCAGGCTTTAGCAGGTGACACAATTTTCTTTCTTTTTAAGACTGGATAATATTCCATTGGATGTATAGACCACATTTTCTTTATTTATCTGGCAGTAGACATTTGAGTCACTGCTACCCTTTGACAAGGAACATGAGTACATAAAGATCTGTTGCACAAAAACCCCACATGTGGGCCACGCTATGGTTAGAATGGTCAGAAGGAATCTATTCCCCAGTTTCCTCAGTTGCATGGTGGACACAGAGTTTCTCACTCTCTCTTTCCATGATTTAGGTCACAGTTTTCATTTCTTGTGGTGACATGTGTGCCTTTTAAATACAAAGTGAATTATACAATGTTTTAAAAGTACATTAAAATAAAAAGAGCACAGTGTTAGTAAAATATTAGAAAGTAGATTATAGAGGAAAAAAGGAGGATTGAAACAAAAGTCAGTAATCAGTATAAGAGAATTTCAAAGGGAGGCAAGAAAGAACAATATTCAGATAGAATTAAAAAGCAGTTAGAGCAACATAGAGATAATGTCCATATGTAGTCATCTATCTGCCTATGAGCTGGTATTTACAGTCTATTATTATTCCAGTTTTCTGCAGCTTGAACGTTTTGTAATGCTATGAAATAAACTGAAACATGACTTTGACTTGGGTATATTGTCCTTGAGAGCAAGCTGAGTGGTACTGAGCATAACTGTAATTTAACACATGACACCTGAGTCAGTCTACTAAACAGAGAAGAAAAATATGCATAAACTTATTTTTGAGGCTTAATTACATCATCCACTTAAATTATCACATAAAACTAGCAATGCAGAAAAAGCGAAAAAAATTAAAACAATAACATTTACAATAGTATCAAAGTGTGTAGTGCTTAGAGATAAATCTGAAAGAGAGGAAAAACATCCATAGAGTAAAAACTACAAAATATTGCTGAGAGAAATGAAAACGACTTACGTACATGGAGTTCACAGGTCATAAAATTCAATATTAATATATCTCCTCTTCCCAAATCAATTTATAACAATCCTAATCAAAATCCTAGCTGCTTTTTGGTAGGGTTTCTATTTTTTTAAGAAATTGACAAGGTGATTCAAAAATTCACATGAGTATCCAAAGGACCTAGAATATGAAATCACTTCAAAAGAGATCATATTTAAAGAACTAACACTACCTGGTTTCAAGACTTATTATGGAGTTCTAGCCATCAAGATAGTGCAGTACTAGTGTAAAGACAGGAAACTGAGGAAAGAAGCAGCGTGGAGAAACCAGAAATAAATACAAGTACACTGATTTTCAGCAAAGGTTCTAAGGCAATTCATGGCACAAGGATATTTTGAACAAATGATGCTGAAACAATTAGATATCCATATGCAAATGAATGTGAGAGGATTGAAAAGGGGAACTAAGAAGACATTGGTGTGATGGATAAGCTCATCATCTCATTCACGGAGTGATTATTTAATGGGTTTATGCACATATTTAAATTTTTATCCTGTACACTTTATATATTGCAGTGTGTTAGTGTTATATGTTAATTATATATAAATAAAGCTATAAAATGTCCTCAAGATATACACTTAATATACATTTTAGTGCATATAAATGAAAAAGTACATAAAACACAATAAAGATATAATTTATAAAGTAAAAAACGTATAAATATAAGCGAAAGATGTTACTAGGATGTTTTTTCAGTGCGAGCTGGACTTATCTTACTATTGAGGGGCATTTGTATGTGTAGAAACAGTGAAAAAGATGAAGATTTTTGTCTGGTAGAGAAGAAATTATTTCTATCCAATAGAATAGATAACTTCCAAAGATGACAGCTTCTGGTCCTGTTGAACACTAACCACATTTGTAACTAACCCCAAAATCTTGTATTAACATTGGCTATAAACAGCTTCTTAAATGTTCACTGGGATGTTTTTTAACATGTTCCTGGAACACTCATCACTTAGTGAGTTTAATATTTTTGATATGTGCTTATTTTCATTAAAGTCATAATTTAACCTTTTAGGAAATAATACTTTAACCAATAGAATAACTACATAATACCTGCAATTTGGTCATTTTTAATGTTTCAACTGTAGCGTGACTCCTCACATACATTTAAATTCAGATTTTATGAAGGATACCTAGTATACAATGAATTACATTAATAATAAAGAAAACAATACTCTGGAAAAGTGTTAAAAACTGGACTGGATTTAGGACCTCATGCTGTATTCTTTTTGTGTAAAATATCTAAGCTTTCTTTGAATGTTATTTGAATCTGTAGCATACCAGATAGAATTTTATACTTTAGAAAAAAGTACATCATTAAAACGCACTGTAATAAAAAATATATATGGATTTATTTTTTGTCTCAATTTTGATCAGTATGAGGAATGATAATATTTTTATATTATTCTGTTTTACTCTCAAATCGCAATGCAGTAACATTTACTTTACACTTTTGGAAAACCTATTTCAAATGCCCAGCTTCCAGCAGGCTTTTTGTTACGAGTTCAACCGTAACATCTTGCCAAAAGCCACAGTCCTAACAGTTTATAAAGCATATTTTCTTTTCTTTAGGCAGATTATTTAAAGTGCAAGTAAACTCCACTTTCTCATGTTTTAAACAAGGACCTTTAGCTTTATAAATTTACTGCTAAAAGGCAGATGTTAAATTGAATTAAAATATTCTCACATAACACACGATAAAAAAAACTGTTTACTCCTTTATCCTAGCACTTAGAATTTTTATTCAAGGAATTTATTTATTCAGGCTAGTGTAGTCTAGTGGTTAAGAGTATAAACTATGAAATAAAACTGCATCTGTCAAATATACAACTATAACTACAAAAAAGTCTACAGTTTCCTCAATCTCTAATTTGTATAGTTTATAATAATGGTATCTACCAGATAAATGATGAAAATTAAAATGAATTGATGTAATATGTCTAGTTAGATAACTTGAAAACTATCACAATAAGTGTAAGCAAAATACTGGATTTTATATACTACATTATATGTTTATGTATGTGTATGCTATTTATATTTATAGATATATAAATATATGTAGCACATGCACATATGTATGCATGTAGAATACTGTTTGTGTATGTATTGTAACTCGTGATGAAGGTGGTATCAAATTAAAGTGCCTATAGGACCCCCAGTACAAAGTTACAGAAACCCCTGGGGGTAAGCAAGCCTTCTAAGAAATTTTGAGATCTTGGGCTTTTGCTTTCCTGGTTGTTCACAGAACTAAGAACAGGATATTTATAAGATTTTCTCCAAATAAAGGGTTGAATACACACAAAGCTCACACCTTCAATGGAATACCTTTTCACAGGCAAGGGAAAGGAGAAATTGACCTAAATCATGGAAAGAAAGAGCAAGAAACTATGTCTCTGCCATGGAACTGAGGAAACAGGGGGAGAAATTACTCCTGGCCATTTCTGGCCATAGGATGGCTCACATGCGGGATTTTTGTGCAACTTCATGCTACATGATCTGGAAAAACTCAAGCAATAAAATATACAGTTTAAGGTGTCTGAGTTTGGTAGTGCTTCCAGAAGAATATTAGAAACCAATCTTAAGTTCTCTGTGAAGTTCAACTTCCACCCAGAACTAAAAGAATTTCTATGAATAAAGTTTTAAAGACAGTAACAGTTCACAGGTAAAACAACACCACCAGCAATTCAAGATTCACAGGACTGAGGGGAGGGTATAGCTAAAATGGTAGAGTGCGTGCTTGGCATGCACAAGGTCCTGGGTTCAATCACCAATATTCACCAGTATCTCCATTAAAAAATAATAATAAAGAAATAAATAGACCTAATGATCTCCCCCCAAAAATTAAAAAGAGAATCATAGGACAAACATTAACAAGAGATATCAGGAAGAGATTTAAAAAAGACTTCAAAAGGACAGATTTCCCAGACACTAAATAAGAAAAAAAAGTGTTTTACGTTCAAGAAATAAAAGAGAAACTTAAAAATATAAGCAGATTCAAGAGTCCATAAAGAATGACCAAGAAGATTTGAAAGTAAGAACTGATTAGAGATTCTTGGAATGAAAAATATAATTATTGTAATTAAAAGTACAATGTAGAATTCTACTTCCAAGTAGGATACAGTATATTGTAGCATTCCAACTGGAACAACTGAAAAAGTGAGCTAAATTTACAAAAATCATATAGTCCTTGGGGAGCTATGACAGCAAGAAATAAATTATTTTTAAATATCAGAGAAGAAAATCTCTTCTAAAATGATCTACAATTTCCATGTATTCCCCACCCCTGCCCCCCTTAGACATTTGCTAATTTCAGGCATCATCTGGATTTCATCTTGATTTAGGAAGAACCCTGGTGGGGTTAAGAGAAACTAGCAAATCTTCTTTTGCTTTCAAGGGACCAGAATATAAATTGTAAAAATATGGCAATTAAGGAATAACTGACTTCCTCACTGGCCACTGGCTGAGTGAGAACTTTCATGGGAGTCGGGAAAGCTGGGTCAAATGTATAGAAAAGGCAGAATGAATCCTGAAGCTTAGATAAGCCAACAGCCACCCAGGGGAGGAGACCTGCTTCAAGCACATAGGTGGTTTTTCACTCCAGAAATCTGTCAGATTTTCAAACTGAGTGGTCAGGAGTCTGGAGAGTTGGACTGAACAATTGAATGGCAAAATGGTATTTCTCACATTTTTAGGGCTGAGAAGAGAGAAATCTGTAAATTTTTAATTAGGACCTAGGAAAATCACACACTAAAAAAGGGGTGAAGCATAAGTTCATTAGTTTTCCCAAAAGTGCCAACAAAGAGCATATCTCAATACTTGACTGTTTTGAGACTCCTCACTCTCTCCAAGCCACCTTGCTGGTTGATCAGGGATCGTCTATACACAGAGTCCAACATACAGCCTAGCGTGTCTCGACATAAAGAGGCAAGAACCTATTGCTGATAAGTCAGGTAAAATGCAAATAGCCGAAGCAGACCCACAGGTGACTCAGGTTATATGTAGCAGACAAGGATTTTAAAATAATTATAATCAATATGTTCATCAAAATATGTAAAAATGGACAAAAAATGAATACACTGATCAGTTCAAAAGAGAATTTAATTATACAAAAATAATCAAATAGATAATCTTGAAAAGAAGAGGTAAAGAGTAGTGTCTGACAAGGATGAATTAACTAGTATTAAGCTTGACCTCCTTCTCTAAACAACTAGAAAATTGGCAGAAACATGTATTTTCAAACACTGGGCAGATGGAAAGCCAAAGATCCCCTAACTACTGCCTGGAGGCGGTTTTCAGAATTCAGCTCAAGGAGGGAGAAACCGAGCAGAACAAGGCAATTTCACTGAGTTGAGGAAACAGAGTTTGCAGTTTGGAAAGCCTGAGCTAGCTGGATTTTCAGGAAAGAACACTGAAAGAAGAGAGGGGCATACAGAAAAAAAAAATGTTCAGACGTATACATAGGTTCCCCTTGAGAAGCCTACTGAATACAAAGGCATAATGCCTCAGGAGAAACATCACGTAGCTCCTCAAAGGGTGCCTGGGGACCGGTAAACTGAACAATTTGGGAATTGTTTTCAGAGCTGAAAAACTTTTGAGTACTAATTAACACTTAAAATATGCTGGAACTAAGAACTACAAAATCCAAGAACATTTATTACGTAGGACAATTGTGCACATGCTTAATGAGCTGTAGATAATAAAATGGGTAAGGAAGTTTTAAAAAGGTACTTTAAAACAAAGTCCAGTTAAGCTCCCCATTAGAATATGTGGGCCCTATAAACAGGGACTTTGTCTTATTTTCTTGCTGAATCATCAAAAACTTCAATATTGCTTTGTACAAAGTAATCACTTAGAAATTATTTGTTAACGAAGCACAAATAATCGTGCTGTGTTATTTGATTCAGTATATGTATTCAGTGATGTTCGGTAACATGATGGATTTTCCTGGTCTCCATTATCAAATTCCTTAAGAGATTTTCAACTTTATTTTCAGAAAAATTAAGTGATTTACTCAGGTCACACAGATAGTAATTAAAAACCAAGTTTCAAATTCATGCCTCCTGAAATTTTACCCAGAAATGTTTCACCACATTACACTTTCATACAAGATTACAATCTATGTACATTTATCAATCAGCCCAATGCAAACAACTGGTTCACCTAGCAGACACACCCAGACCAAAATGGTATTTTTCAGCCTGTCAGTATATTAATTAAGGAACCCATGAAAACCTGTTCAAAATTAGGCATATGATTGCACGTGATGATGATTGGCTAACACTCTTGCATTTTCCATATATCCTATAGAAATAAACATTAATTTTCTTTTCAACTTGCCTGTATAAATGCGTGTTCCACTATTGAGTTAGCAAAACGTGCTTATGTTTTACTTGATAGGCAGTTACGCATTTTTATGTAGTAAATTATTGTTGACAGTTTCCTCTAATTAGGACATTAGCTGAATTTGTCCATTTGTTATTCATTAAGAAAGCACATGTGATAAACTTAATTTTAAAAATTAAAAAATATGTTCATTTTTTTCAGCAAATTATTACTGATTATTATTATTATTAATTCTATAGTCTGGTATACCTTGATAAATGGAATTGTCATTTTTCATAGCAAAATTAATTCAAATATTTAAAAATTTATATACCACTTATCAGAAAGAAAAAGCCAAATTACACTTTGATTAGCTGCATTTAAACGAATCATATAATCAAAGTTGAGAACCACCATACATATTGCTGCCAAATGACTTTAAGAAAGACACACACATAAGTAAACTAGGGAAAATGGCTCAATGCAGTTGACTTACCAGCTGTCTCTGACCATTGCGGATGGCTCTGTGTCCAAAGAGGCACTGTGTTCTTTCCACAATGATACCTTCTCCAGATAACTGCCCTAATGTATCTCAAGACATTCTTTTCTCTCTACTCTTTTTTTTCCCTATTTCTAAAAATATTGTACATATTTAAGATTTCTGTATTGCTCACATGGTTTATTGCAATGAACAGCAACATTATTTGTTTTGCCTTTAATGTTTGATTTAATAATTTACTATCTGTACAACTACTCGAGTTAACTTCTTAACGTTTATACTGTTGTTCCACTGTACACATATTTCAACAGTCTTCCATTTCCTGTAGATGGGAAGTCCAGACTTCTGGGTCACGCAAATCAGATGCGTCAAATGTCACTTCTTGCCTCCTCTCTCTGCTCTGTCTATTCTCCGTTACATTTACTCTACCCTTCCACTACAGTTTTCCTGGATTTCTTAGAATAGATTATTTAATCCTGCAAGATGTAATTTTAGCTAAGCATGAAAACTAGTGACCAAGGTGCTTGTCTGTATTTCTCTCTACTACCCTAAGAGTTATTCAGGGTTAATGAGATATGTTGTTTATTTATGCCCAGAAATGCGTTTAATGAGCAGTCTACAGGAAGCACTCAGTGAAAGGCTTTTTTCAATTAAGTGATGTGTGAATATATATGCAATAAGTTGAGTATATGTGCATAACAGACGTGATCTAAACTTATTTTCATATAATTTTTAAAATAAAAAAGGGTACAGAGCAAAGTTTAAGCTGAATAAAATCACCAAAGTAAATCCTCTTATTTTAATCACTGTTTTAATGAATTACTTTATAAGACATTGAACTGAAACAGTATTAATTTTTCAAATCATCTTACCAAATTACAAGGTCACTAACTATAGAAAGGTCTTGCAAATCATATTCTTAGGCAATACTGATTTTTCAAAATTTTCACCAAAACAATGCAGTATTAAATTCTTCACTCTACTGGCATCCTCAACATAGAACACTTTCCTCAGAGCATCATATATTCAGAACCAGTAAACATGCCACCATTTATGCACATAATATGGATGGAAAAAAGCTCATTTTCTTGCATCTTAACAAGTGATTCAGCAAAGGATTGATTATTCCAAGCAATTTCAAGGCTATAGCCAGCCCTAATATCCTTAAAATGAAGTAACTGGAAATTCAGCAACATTTAATTTGGTGATAAGACGATTTAACTTTGAATTCCCTGACTTCCGTGTCTTTAAAATTTCAAGTTTCAATAATGAATTAACAACATTTGTTTTCTAATAGAGGATAATATTTTTTAAAAAAAGGGAAAAGAAATATCGATACCAATTCAACGGGAGAGAATTTCGATCATGAGTTTCTCGATTCGCACAAGTCCTCCGAAATGGAAATTCCCTGTCTTCCTACTTACAAAAGTATTACAAATGCTTAATTTAAATAACATACGTTTACATAGTTGCCCTTTAGAAATGTTCCACCTCATGTCAAATCTTGTCTAGGATTATATAAATGTATACATTTTAAATATAGATACTTCTGGGAGCCTCCTCTATAACTCTGCCCTATAGATTTTTAATATTTAATACATATTTTATTTTAGAAAAGTTTTACATTTACAGGAAATTTGCAGGGCTGGTTCAGCCAGTTCTCTTACCCTGACCCAGTCTGAGAACACACTGGTGAGGGGGATGGCGGCCTCACCAAGCCTGGTGCTGGTTCTGCTCTTCAGAGTAGGGCTGCGGGTAGGAGAGGGAGTCGGAAGGCTGGGCTTGGTAATAGCAACAGGGGTGACAGATCCCCAAAGTAACAGAGGCTTAACTGCCAGGAGCCGTGGTCCCACATTTATCATCACAAACACAAGGTCACAGGGGCTGCCATGGGGCTGCCCCTGCCGAGAGTTCTGGAGACGGTTGAGAGAACATGGTATTCTGTGTCCAGGGCAAAACACATGAAGCAAATGAAGATGCTGCTTAACATCTGCAAGGAGAAGGAAGCACAAATCTAGGAGCAAACACTTTAGAGCAGTGGCCCTAATAATAAGTCCCAATCCTGTTTTCACTCCCTTAGCTTGGGCCAATATGCAGATTTGGAGTTCATTGACTATGAAGTTAGCCAGCTACCAAGTGGAACAGCATCACCGCACTGCAGCAAGTGTATCTTATAAATACTACGCTGGCTCTGCCCCAAAGAAAGCTACAGTCATTTATTTGGCTGAATTTATTGTGAAGACAGGGAAACACCAGGACGTTAAGAGGCTGTTGCACAAGGGATCTGAGCTGTTATTGACAAGCAGAGACCTGAAGCATCTGCCTCTTAGAGGAGGAATATCTAGGGGCCAAGTAATAAATGGAGCCCCAGATAAAGTCCACTGGTTCGATGACCTACCCACTTGGAATTTCCCTGGGCCCCAAATATATAATCCTCACGTTGGGTCCTTGGCATGTTGTCTAAGAGCTGTCCTAGTGAGGAAGGCCAAGCAGACGCCTTTGAATCTATTCCTCCCACCAGCCAAGATAGTAAATAAAAACAACATTGCATCGCAGAGTGGAAGGAAATGAAGATGGTGGGCATTAGGTACCACCTTTAAAGATCTGAATGGTGTGAAGATGGTTGTCCTTATCATATTTGCATTTATTGAATGAGTCTGGCTTCTGTAGAAACCAGAAGGATCCAGGAGGATGGCTTCTCAACCAACTGGGCATCCAAATCACAGCTACCCTACTTGGCACAGTACTGTTGCTCACACAGATTAATAGCACCTCTGGTATATGATATGTGCCATCGATATGATAAATGTACTGCTTTCTAATTAGGAGAGAGAATCAGACACAGTTTCCATTGTGTTGAATGGACAAAGATATTGACCCACAGTTTTGAAACGAGGGTTATGCTAAATCTCTTACCCTCTGTCATGCATAATATACTCACAAATGATCTAAACCACTTACATATCCTAAGAAACATTAGAACATAACATTAAAGTAACATACCAATAACATCACGCTTATTGGCTAGGATTAAGCCAGAGGCGCCTTAGTGCGCTGGATGCCGAGATGCCAGATGATGGTATGAACCCTACAAAGTTTCAGGGACTTGCCACATCAGCAAAAATCTTTAGGGGGCAGGTGGTTAGAGGCATAAAAGAACAACCCCTCCAAAGTGGAAAAATAAACAACTGCATCCCTAAGTTTCTAAATGTTGAATGACACTTGATACATATTTTTTCACTAAAGACTTAGAAAAAAAATCCTTGTCCTTACAGTTATACCAAAGGCAGAATAAATCTAAATCTGATCTAAAAATGAATATATATGGAATCCACTAGTTCATTTACTTGCTCAATGAGATGTCCTGATTTGGATACCCAAATAACTAGATACTATAATTAACTCCTATAAAATGAACTTGATTTGATTAGGGACATTATTTTCCTGATTTTAAGTTTTATTCCAAAATTAAATTGACCTACTCTGATGTTTGTTGGCCTGATTGTCATAGAAACTCGTTTTGCAATTTATTTGAATCGCATTGTGTTTGGATATCATCATTTACTGCTTTTCAAATTAATTTAACCAATGGAACTGGTTTTCCAAGGGAAACATGTTCCGATCATTACAGAAAATTGATGAAAGCAGGTTTGCTCTTATTAAAGTAAGGGTAGAAATTAGTTTTCCCCTGGGGACTTGGGCATCCCTGGGCAATCCTAAAGCTCCTCAGGCACTGGTCAGGTTCAGTGACCCCATTTTTGTTTAAATGAAGAAACCTTCTTCATGAGAGCAACATAATGGATACTGGCAGGACTAGGCATGGAGGCTGGATTCTTGCCTTTTAATTCTAGTATTTACATTTTATTAGACTTGTCAGGTACTAAAGACTTCAAGGTGATGAAAGTTTGAGGGGAAAAAAGTCAGTATTTCCAATAAATATTTCAAAATAATTCACTTAAAGTGTATTTATGGCTATAAGTGTCATCCCACACCTGTGATTCTGGTCCCTATAAATACTTTCTAATATAGCAGTCAACCCCATAAAAGTTGTTTCCATTAGTATTTATTTTACTGTGCTGCACTTAACCCTGTACTTTTCCATCATCATCTGTAGTATAAACTTAAACAACATGAAAACTATTACTTCATATTTTACCTAGCATAGAAATTGGGACTTACTTAGAGCACAAATAAGTATTTGTTTAATCCATTAATTAATTGTATAATTTGTCATTTCTTTTTATCTGGTATAAATTGAAGGGATATTGACAAGGAAAGCAATCATTATTTTTTAGTTTTTTGTTTAATTCAATATTTGAAAAATTTGAAAGAATTTTTATTTTATAGAGTCTCAATTTCATAGGGCAGTTAATCTGTCCCTCTATTCCAGCCATATCATGAGCCAAACTCTATTTTCAAACATAGTTTACGAGTACAAAGCCTTCCGTGTAAAATGCATTTTCTGAATAAATCTGAGCAGCAATGAGGCATAATTATTTTGTATTCACAATGGCTATTGGAAGCTGAACACAAAAGCAGTACATAAAAATATAGTGAATAAGCAGGTTCGATTAAATTTGTTGGCCTAAAGAAAAGATGTAATCTCATTACTGGTTATACACTAAGATGTGGGCATGTGTTTTGTATTTGAGTATGTGTAAATATTAGTTAATGTGTATGAGTAAGACTAGATTAAAATAGTGTTCAGGAGAATATTGAAACAGAAGTAAGAGGGATAAGTAAACTTCCATGTTGGTCAGCATTGATTATCACAGAAAGATGTGGCCAATATTGTCCTAATCATGTCCGGAATCAGAGTACACTCTTCTACAAGGTAGTTCTGTCTCTTGTTCTCCCACAACTTTCTTTGTTCACGATCAGTGAATGTGTGAATTACCTTTGTAATTGTATAAGTACATTCAAAACTGAGTTCTTTAGTTAGTAGTTCTTGCCAATAAGTCAATTCTGTTTTTATTTACAGCTTTGTTTTTGGTTCTTTTTGAAAAAAACCCTTTCACTGAAAATTCAAATGCATGAATAATTATAGCATGGATAAAAAATAGTTTTGTATACAATCATGACCTAACCTGTTTCTTGCATTTAGAACAATGGAGTCCCATGGTCTTAAAATGAATATTAGTTTGAGCTAAATAGCACTGTTTCTTTTTTCAAAATACCAGCATTCTTCCAATAAATTTCAATATGCATAGTGAAGTTAACCGTAATAAAGAACCACAGCCTGAAGGATTTAAAGATTATTTTCAAACAATTCTAGGCTATAAATCTGAGATCAAAGTGTAAGCAGGGTTGCTTTCTTGAATCTTCTGTCTTTGGTTTATCAGTGGCTGTCTTCTTTGTGTCTCCCCATGGTCTTTCCCCATTGAGCATGTCTGTGTCCTAATATATTTTCTAAGTTGAAGTATAGTTGATTTACAGTATTGTGCTAGTTTCTAGTGTACAGCATAGTAATTAATTTATACATTAATGTATATATTCCTTTCATATTCTTTTTCATTAAAGATCACTACAAGGTGTCGAATATCATTCCCTGTACTATAAAGTAGGACCTTGTTGTTTATCTATTTTATATATAGTAGTTGTGGTATACACACACATACAATGGAATACTACTCAGTCATAAAAAAGAATAAAATGATGCCATTTGCAGCAACAAAGATGGGCCCGAGGATTGTCATACTAAGTGAAGTCAAAAAGAGGAAGAAAAATACCATATAATATTACTTATATGTGAAATCTAAAAAAAAAAAAAGACCCAAATGAACTTACAAAACAGAAACAGACTATCACAGACATAGAAAACAAATATGGTTACCCTGAGGAGAAAATGGGTGGGGAGGGATAAATCGGGAGTCCAAGATTTGTACATACCAATTTCTTCTTATAAGGACTCCACTCATATTGAATAAGGGTCTACTCTAAGAACTTCATTTTACCTTTTTAAAGACCTATCTCCAAACACAGACACATTCTAAGGTAGTGAAGGTTAGGAATTGAACATCTGAATTTCCAAGTTGTTTGGGGGCAGGGGAAGAGGGACAATTTCAGTTTATAACAAGAGATCAAATATCTTCAACACCCTGTCAAAGTCAGAAGATGGCAGAGCCACATTGAGCCACAAATCTTTGCAACAGTGCCTCTTGGTGATCACTAAAATATAGGTAGAGGCATTCAAATGAAGAGAAAAATAAGCTATCATTTATTTCCAAGCACACGCACTGGGGATATTTCTTCCAATTAATTAGTAACAGTTTGTGCCTTAGCGTATGCAGTTTCTATTTTTCCACACAGGGAAAAAAAATGCTAAAACAAAAGAAATTTTCTATGCATTCCAAAATAGGCCAGTGCTCCAGAAGACTTGCTATATTGAATTCTGGCTCTGATGTAGTAATTCAGGTAATTATGCAAATCTCAGTTTGTTGTTCTGCTAAAGCACTTTTTAAAAAATTTTACTATGACAAGTCCATTTGTTTGTTGGTTTTTTTTTTTTTTTACTAAATTTTAAAACTTCATATCTAGATTGAAAACTGTAGCAGGATTTGTACACATTATAATCACATATGTATTTTTGTTTTGGTTTGTTTTTTTTTCCAAATCTGTTGTCATATTGGGTGTTTTTCATTTTTGTTTTTGTTTTTACCCAGTTGTCTAATTTACCATCACCTGAGAACCACTGAGTATTTCAGGGATTTATATTTGAGTATTTTCAAGAACTGCAAAGAGTGTGAGTTTTTACTTTACTTGTAAGATAACATGTTCACTTATTTCATGAATTGCTGACAAGAGACATGAAATTCCCAGGTGAGAGATAAAGAAAATTACTGCTCACTACACAGCAAGCAGCATTCACCTTGCTTTCACGTGGCTCTCCATTTGTCCTTAGTCCCATGGCAGACTCAAGTGGACATATGTGGGATCTGTGCACACAGTGGATTTGTGTCACAACTGAAGAACCTAGTGCAGCTTATGGACTTTGATAACAGGCTTTGATAAATCTGCCTGATCTTTCCCCTGGAGGGAAATACAAGAGAAAACTCAGATCTGCCCTTTGGTCTGGAAAATAACACTATTTCTATCACTCAGGTTTTCACTATTCAATCGTTTCAAAAAATATATAATTTTTTAATATTTTTTTAATTTTTATTTTTTATTGAAGTGCAGTCAGTTACAATGTGTCAATTTCTGGTGTACAGCACAATGTCCCAGCCATGCATGTACATACATATATTCATTTTCATATTCTTTTTCATTAAAGTTTATTACAAGATACTGAACATAGTTCCCTGTGCTATACAAAAGTAACTTTTTTGAATCTATTTTTATATATAGTGTTTAACATTTGTAAATCTCATACTCTCAAATTTATCCCTTCACACCCTATTTTCCCGGTATCCATAAGATTATTCACTATGTCTGCGAGTCTGTTTCTGTTTTGTAGATGAGTTCATAGTGCCCTTTTTTTTTAGATTCCACATATGAGTGACATCATATAGTATTCATCTTTCTCTTTCTGTCTTACTTCACTTAGAATGATGATGTCTAGCTCCACCCATGTTGCTGCAAATGACATTATTTTGTTCTTTTTTATAGCAGAGTAGTTCTTGAAAAGATAGTGTTGAAGGAAAGTGATCAGTGCCTCTGCTTGCAAGATGTACATCAATGCAAGGAAACCATAGAGAACTGCGGCCCGATGTGGAGAAGCTTAAATTAATAAAAGCTATCTTGTAACTGCTCATCAACAGTCATACATTGGTATTTGTCCATTTTGAGTAAATTTGGTTCATAAATTAAATAACTTGTCCTTCATTTAATGCTTCATTTAGTCCAGTTCAGAATGATTTGAAAACAAGGTCATTTCGGAAGTATTCAACCAAAGAAGTAATATGTTACAACTCCAGTAATTGTTATAAAAAGGATATTTTATTCATGTACACTCCTATATACAAAGCAAGCAGGAGTTTCTCCATATTTCATTACTTGTGTGTGCAGTTGATGCATCATGTAATTCAACTCTTCATCTGAAAGGCAGTATTTGGATAAGGTCATATGTGAACCATTTCTGCCCAAATGGAGTTTTTACATTTAGTTAGAACAGGCTATCAAATCTCTATTTATTGATGATGTGCATCCTTATTTTGTCTATTTAGCAATTGGCTGTCATTTGTAACTAACCAAATATTTGGGAAAGAAAACTACTGTTTTCCCTCTTTCTGTATACACATACTCTTCTTTCATGTTGATTTCATAATGGGGTGCCTGTATGCCATGCAGTTAGATGCTTTCAACAGACTGGGTTTTTACTTAAAGCTTGTGAGGCCAGCAATGTAATTGCTGTAATTTCGTTGGCCAAAGGATCCAACTAATTGAACAATGATGAATGATGCAATATCCCATTATTGGATGAAATTACTTGAGGCTGGAAAAGTGTAGTTTTGGTTTCTGGTTTTCATTTGTTTGTTTGTTTTGGGAGGCCTTATAAAACTCTTTTATACCGATGGGAGAAAATTTGTTAGTATTCACTGCTGGTCTGTAGTAACGTGTGATTTTTTTCAAGTTCTGAAAAAAAAAAATCTAGCTGGTTGTAATTAATAGGTCTCAATTCTTTACCTGCCTCCAACTCAACCAGAAGGTAATATTATATGTTGACTGAGCCATATGTCAATGTGCTGCATGGGCAACTCTGTTTTTTTTTTTTTTTTTAATATAAAAGTAGCTGATTGTGCATGAAACTTTGTTCTGTAGGTAACTCTTTCAACAGTACTTCCAAATATTTCCTCCCATCCTTCTTACTTTATACAGCAATTTACAGATTGTGGAAGTTTTTTTATTATTACAAACCTATCCTCCTAAATATATTACACATTTGTATTATAGGTCATTTGGCTTTCATAAATTTAGATCCCATATAGAAGAAAATAAGTAGTTTTAAATTTCCCAATTTCTCTGAAAGTTCAGTTTATATTTTAAATGATTGTGACTCAACCCAATGCTATAACTTTGAGCTCAAATCTGCTGGGTTACCCAGAAGCAGAAATGTTACAATCTTTATGTGTTTTATCACATGGATTTTTATCACTTTAATATGATAATAGGCCATTCTCCACTCAACTGCTGCCAAAGCGTGACATTTTTACAGTCCCCATTACCTCTGCAGTACACTTAAATTTGATTTATAGGTACTGTTTTATGGCATGTTTGTCCTTAGGAGGCACTGAGCAATGAGATAAAGAATATTAATGTGATTGGCTTTCAGAATTAGTGAATATCTTGGTTGTCATAGTCTGGAGATGAAACACTGACAGCAACAGCCAAAATATCAAGTTGCAAAGCGAGAGAAAACCATCATTTTGCTTATTCAGAAATGTAAAAAATAGAGGCTAACACAGAAACAGCTGGGGAAAAATGAATGAATTATAAGCAGCATTTTTAAGGGAAAAAAGGAAGAATGTAAAGTGTAATTATATAAATGACAGAATTCATGTATTTATAATACATATGATATATATGTGTATGGGAAAAATCAAGAAATGAAAACCATATATGATTTGAAACTATGTAGGGTTTAAAATAATTTGGAGCGACAGTTGCCAGAGAAATGGAAGATGAGATGAGTCCACCGAGGGGGAAAAAGCCACTTTTTTAAGTCAGTGTTTTAGCCCTCACACCCTCCTTCTTTCATGTTCCCCTGCTTTGTATTCATTTCCATGTCTGGTTGCTTATTGGGTTTTATCTTTACATTGCATGTTGGCAGACTTAAAGGTGAGCTGTGTATTACTGTCTGACACTTGAATGAAATGCTTGTGGTTTAGACTTTGATTTTTTCCACATGGATTCTGTACGTAAGCTGCATGTTTCCTGTAGTGAATTGTTAAAGGTTATTTTTCATTCATTCAACTTGACTGATAATCATTGGTTTCATCTTCCTAGTGAGTATGTTTAGGCATCTAATAGATACTTCTTATTTGTACTATGTCCATTTATTAAATTGTCCACTGTCCTTTAAAGGTGAATAACAATCCAATTATATTTATCAATTCACTGTAACAAGTAAATAGTGTTAAACACAATATTTTATAGAACTCAGTTCCTTCTATTCACAATTGTCAGTTCTTCCCAGAATTTATTTATTTTTATGTATTTCTTATTGAGCTGTATTTAGTTTAAAATGGTATCTTAATTTCTGGTGTACAGCATAATGATTCAGTTGTACATATATATGTGTATATATATATATTCATTTTCATATTCTTTTTCATTATAGGCTACTACAAAGTATTGAATATAATTCCCTGTGCTATACAATAGGACTTTGTCATTTATCTATTTTGTATGTAGTAGTTAGTATCTGCAAATCCCAAACTCCCAATTTAACCCACACCCCCACTTCCCCGCTGATAACCATAAATTTGTTTTCTGTGTATGAGTCTGTCTCTGTTTTATAAGTAAGTTCATTTGTGTCATTTTTTTAAGATTCCACATATAAGTAATACCACGTGGTATTTTTTTCTTTCTCTTTCTGGCTTACTTCACTCAGTATGACAACCTCCAAGTCCATCTATGTTGCTGCAAATGGCATCATTTTAGTCTTTTTTTGGTGGCTGAGTAGTATCCTTTATGTGTATGTGTGTGTATAAATATATACATACACCACAATTTCTTTATCCAACAGTTACTGGTGAACAATATTTAGAACTTCTGGGAGAATTGAGTCTTTGCATTCAGAGTGTGCATCTTGTTACATTCACCAAGGGTGAGTGACAAAGAAAAGTGAAATCATAACATGGGTTACAGTAAACTCATGAGCAGTTGATCATTGTTTTCCATTTTAGCAGTGATTTCAACATCAGTTTTTATATTGCTCTTAATCTATAATGAGAAGACATCACATATATCTGAATATCTTTTTGATAATTTAAATTATAATTTATAGAGAAGAGCCCCGTCCCTTGAAAAATACAGCATCTATTTAACAAGGTGATAGATATAGATATATGTAAATATATACCTATATTACTATATATAAATATATGTACAGAGTACAACAGGTCTGTGGCAACATGCTAATATTTCTATATATATAGATACAGACAGATCTGTATCTTTATCTGTAGCTATCTGTATCTATATATAAAAAGAGAGAGTCAAACAGATAGAAAAAGAGAGACAGACATCAATATACAGAGATAGGTAGATTTTGATCCATATGGATATAGTTATGTTTTAATTTTAATTATATTTTATCTCTGTGATGGCATAATTAGTTTTCCCAAATAAGACTAACACCATAAATATAAAAACATGTCTAATTTGCTTACTACTACATTTAAGTGCTTAGCACATTGCCTCGAATTTATGGACTGTCAACGAACGCCTGATACCTGAGTAAGTGAATGAATGAATGCACATATGTATGATCACTAGTATATGAAATAGCTTTAGAAAAAACAAATCAAAGACAGAGACAGAGAACATGGTTTACTACATCTTTCGGTGCCTCTAAATGGAAAGTCTCATTTAAAAAAATCTGTTTAAGAAATTAGAAATCCATCTATGTAAAGTTTTGTTTCTGGTAAACAGTGTGCATGGATGTGAATAACTGTATGTGTGTGTGTGTGTGTGTGTGTATTTGTGTGTGTGTGTGTGTGTACCCATTGTGTAGCCCTGAAGAATAAATGTCTATTTAAACACAAGATATACATTATAGGTACACAATGTATGTGTGTGTGTGTGTGTCTTCATTTAACTTTTTGGCTTAATTTCTGCACAACAAAACCAACCATGTCTTGCTCAAAGCAAATTTGAGATTCAAATAGAAAATTTCTACCAGCTTATCTTCTCTATCTGTGTGACCTCCCCTCCTCCGGCCCCAATTCAGGCTCCTTTTCTACCTTTATATCTAGATGCTTACATTTTCTATTTTTCTGTTTATATATGAGGTTATTGTCAGTGGCTTCAAGTCATTTTTTGAAATTGCATCTGGCATACATAAAAAGGGTTAAATATTCAAGCACAACAAATAAAAACTCTCTTGTTGCAGTTACATTTTACCTGCAGTATTATTGGAAATTACCAAGTGAAATACTATGAAATATACACTGTTAGATTGCTATACCCTTCCTTCTACTCTGAATCTGTTTAACTCCTATTGCCAATAATTCATAACATAAAATAACTGGAAGTACTTTCATACCAACAATTTATATTGTTTTAATTTTAAAGTTTCCTGGAGTTCCTGTCTTTGATTAAAACATAACCTACCCCTCCCCTCTTTGAGTACCACTGAAATGCACTGTCTAGAAACTGTGAGGAGTAAGAGAACCCTTCATACTTAGTGTTTGCACAAGAGACTCTTGAGTTGTGCCTGTTTTCTTGTGATCTTATAGGTAAGTACTTTCTTTCATTGTCAAACGGGATTTGCATTGTCTAATAAATTATATGGTCACGTTATTTATAACAAGTACTAATTATTTTCTATCCCAATCTATTCCCCTTGCATTTTCTTGCTGTTACACTCACAGTTTACTTAATTCTTTGTTTTGGGGGGGAAGGTGTTTCTAGTCTTGATACACTGGTAAATCTTGGATAGTCAAGAATTATCATATTGGGAGTGTATCCTTATAAAATAAAAATTCTCACATGGTTTAAACTCCCAGCATCGTGACACCTAGTATGCTAAACACTAATTAGCAAAACACAACAAAATTCTTCTTTCAAGACTATTTTTTTTCTTAAGGACAAATAAGAACATTCATACTTGATTATGCAAGTAAACTTTTTCCTGGAACCATGGATCTATGTCTGCCTCAGGGACTCTGAGGTTAGAATGTAGCCATTGATAGCTCTGCCCTTTCCCGGGTCAGGGAAATGACTTTTTCTTATTATTAAAAAATAATGTTATAATTTGAACTAAAATGATTTAAAATAAATTACAGTTCCAATAAACTTTGGATTATAAAGAACTCAGAGGGGAATAAGGAGATATTTTATCTATAGTCACATGTTCTTGGTATGCCAACCAAATATCCCAGGTCCAGTGGTCAGTTTAATGCCAAGAACCGTAACAGTAGGTGGTAGATATTATGCATTGTCTGTGGAAACATCAATATAATACAGTGAGTAGTAGCCGTCACCTCCAGTAACACTTTCTTCTCAATTCCCTGCCTTATTTACCGTTATACTGTAACATCCTGAATTAACATGTAAGTTCTTTGAGGGAAACACTAAGTCCAGTATTCTTTCTATACTCTTTGTCTTGTACAAAGTAGATAATTAATGTGTTTAATTCATTGAACCCAGATTTCTTATATTCCACCCCCAGAACCCATTGTTCTCTTGTAAGGAGGGAAAACCAGTTACCCAAGTAATACCCAAGTGAGAATGTAGAGGGGTAGTGGAAAATGTATTAATAATTATTAAGAACAAATTGTAGCTATATCTTATAAGTGCTGTATTATTTTATTGAATAAATGATAATAAAATAAATGAGATTTAGAGTCTGATGACATGGAAATAATTCTAGTCAAATCATTTTAAATTTTTCTCTAGTTTTCTCATTGTAAAATTAGGGGCAGTAACAATACTCCCCCTGTGTAAATCTTTAAGTTATTATGAGAAATTGTTCTGTAATAATATTCTTGTTAAGTTGGATTTGACTTACAGTTTGCCTAACAACGTTATTTTCTCCTGGAACATTTGCGTTTTAAAAAGAAGTTACCTGTAGCAGGCATTGCTTAATTGAAAACCACAAATCACTAGACACTTAGTGAAAGACATACACCTTTGTATGTATTTTCATACGGCCAGTATTGTAGCAATGATACCACATCATTTGTCTTGTCACACTCCTGCTTAAAAGCTGCTTAAAAAATAATTATACTTTCCCTAGACGTAAGCCCTGTTATAACCTTAAGGTGCTCTAAGGCAGTGGGCCTCAAAGCGTCAGTTTACTGAGTCACCAAGAGAGAATGTTAAAACTCAAACTGCTGCCCTCATTCACCCTGCAGGGTCTGATTCCATAGCTCTGAATAGGGCCCAGATATTCTATCTCATTTCCAGCAGTTCTCAGGAGGCGCTGATACTCCTGGTCTGGGAATTACACTTTGAGAATCACTGATCTCAGGTAAATATAATCACCTTGATAAATTAAAGAGAGACAAGTATTAATTGCCAGTATTAACATTTTAATACAGTATTTTAAGAATTTTTAGTATATTACATCAGTGAACCTTCATAACATGTTTATGAAATATGCATGTAATGTTCCTACACTTAACTAACTGTCCTAATTTTACCTAGCTAGTAAATGCCAATGCTAATATTGAAACCTGGCCACTCTGGCTCCAGAATCTATTCAGAGCACAAGAACCCATGTGCTTTCTCACAACATTAAGCTGCTTTGCATGCTTCAGAAGGGTCTCTGTGAGTAAACTTCCCACTGAAGCTTTCAGCCATGTGCTATTTCTCTTCTCTCCAATATCTCTAGCTCAGCTTTGCCCCTGGTTTTCAAATTATCCCTAAGAATCGATCTCTTCTCATTCTTTGATTGACTCCACTACCTGCCTAGGGCAGTGGATTTTAAGTCACATATTAAACCTGACTGTGATCAGAAAATGATTAATTCCCAAGCATGCATCTGGTCTTCATTTCTGTCACATTTTATTTCAGTGATTCCCAGTAGTACTTCTGACCTCATATTCTGTTGTTCAACTCGATGTCCTTTTTGCTTGTGATTTCAGGACTTCTTCTCCAAGACACCATGCTGGTTGATGGTCTGTGTTTCCACTTAATCTAACTGATGAACTGCTGCTTTGCTCTATGCTGTAAATCCTGTGTCCTCCCCTCCATAAAGCCTGAGCCTTCTCTCTCAGGCAGTTATTTGCTGCTTCTCTATTCACGTTGCAGATTCTAGAAGCCAAGGACTAATGTCAGAGCAGTGTAGCAGAGAAGTTTCATAGAAGAGATTTGGTATCAAACTGGAAAGTATAAAAACAGACATGATAAAGGGTCTCCAGATTCCATGGCCTTCAACATTTGCTATGTTTCCTTTTATTAAAAATTATCTTCTCCACTTGCTTTACTTTTGAAACTCCCCCTCACTGCATCCGAACTTTGATAAACCACAAATCTTGCCAAAATTAAATCAATAATTTTTTTCAAGTTCCTGAAGGGACTATTCTGTCACTTATCAGGATGGCATCAGGTGTCAGAGACACCAAGCAGGAGGCATAAAAAACTGGAATATAGGCCAAACGTCCAAACATTTCAACCACAAGTTTTCCAGCAGTGAAAAATGAAAACTGCCAACTGAGCTGTAAAACCGGAACAGGTACCCCTCCCTTCTCCCCATCCTATAAAAGTCCAACCTTGCTTCCTCTCAGCATTACTTTCTGAGGACATGTATGAGTTACTGGACACTCCTCTCTGTCCCCTTACATAAACACTCAGCACATACACACATAATCATTTAACTTTTAAAAAATGGTGAAGCTACTAATTAGATCATTTTCTTGAAATAAACTCATGCATCTTGTTTCTTGGGAAGAATTGAACATGTCTCAGTTAGCTTTCATCTCTTCCTTTCTGTCTCTTTTAGCAAAGAAACACTTTCCCATAACCAGCACTGATCCTTCCTGTCTTGCCCAGACATACACAGATTCTTCGTTGTCATTGGTTGGAAATTTATCACATGCTAATTTCTAAACCCATCACTGCACAGGCAAACACAAGGAGACGCAGAGGAGCACAGGGTTGTCCAAATAAAACTCGGAAGGAGGCAGCTTTAACAAGCAGGAGGAGGAATCAGACTTGCTGCAACAACACTCATCTGCACTTCCCAGTTCCCCCCAGGACAATCCCATCTCTCCCTGTCTTCAGTGACTGTGAATATCTACGCATTTGAATAATTTCAGAATCTACTTGTGAGGTGGTCATGATCCTCCTGAATTACACATTTCAGTTTCCAATTTGAACACATTATTTTATTGAAGTATAATTGATTTACAGTGCTGTTAGTTTCAGGTATACTGCAAAATGATTATATATATTATATTATTTTCCATTATAGGTTATTACAAGATATTGAATATAGTTCCCTGTGCTATACAGTAGGTCCTTATTGTTTATTGCTTTATGTATAGTAGTGTGTATCTGCTCATTTCAAACTCCTAATTTATCCCTTCCCCACCCTTCCCTGTTGGTAACCATAAGTTTGTCTTCTATGTCTGTGAGTCTGCTTCCATTTTGTAAGTATGTTTATTTGTATCATTTTTTAAATTCCACATGTAAATGATATTGTATGATGTGTGTCTTTCTCTGTTTGACTTACTTCACTTAAAATGATGACCACCAGGTCCATCCATGTTGTTGCAAATGGTGTTATTTCATTCTTTTTTGTGATTGAGTGGTATTCCATTGTGTACATGTACCAAATCTTTTTTATCCATTCATTTGTCAAGGGACATTTAGTTTGGTTCCATGTCTTGGCTGTTTTCTTTAACGGTTCTGAATCTGTGATTTATTAGATAGCATGGAAATAACAGGTTTAGGTTATTTTACAAAAAGAGCTCAAGCCGCTCTTACACAGCAACTGGGCTTTCTAGGGGCAGAAATTCTTCAGACCACTGCACCAGGACACAAAGGCTCTCAGCTACACAAAGTCAGTAAGGAAGGGCCCACAGACCAGTTTTTTGTAAGACAGAAAACAGAGAAATCTGCATACTCAGTAATGTGTCCACAGTGACTATAACGCACCCCTTAGGGGATAAGAATGTATTTATAGGAAGCAAACCAAAGCCATTAACATTCAGGTGTGTGTACCTTTTGGAATTAGTTTGCTCCTGATAGATGCGCAGGAGTAGGTTTGCTGGATCGTATTGTAACTCTTCATATGAACCCGTTCTTCATTGACAGTGCAGCCAAGGGCAGTGAATCAGGAAATATCAAACTTATCATGTCCAAAACTGAACTTAAACATTTCTCTTTCAAGAGTGTTCTTCCTTACAACTTATACTTGTTAAGGGAGTTATTCTAGGGGTCCAGCTAAACCTTGGGTGTCATCATAATTCCCTCTTCACTGTCCCTCAGCCATCAATCTGCCATACTATCTGCATAGACAGTGGGTCCTTCACACATCTCCACTATCATGCTTCAGCCCTTGATCATTTCTGACCTGGCGTCTTACAGGAATCCTTTCATCAGTTTACCTGCTTACATATAAATATAACTTTACCTTTACCCTACTTCTCATTTACTGTAGTGAACGTCCACTCCCCCTCCCTCGGTCCCCTTTGGACATAGCCTGTGTTCCGGCCATATTTGTCTCTTTAGGATTCCCTGAGTGTCTTGTGCCCTTTGACAAATTATGCCCATTATGCATCATTCCCACTGCTTGGCCTGCTTTACAGTCACATTCTTTGCTGGCAAGATACTAATTACCCTTCAGGACTCGGCGTTAATGTCATCTTTCTCTGAAATCTTTCCTAGTACCCTTGGCAAGATGAGCGTTTTCTTTCCCTGTGTTCTGAGAGTGATCTGTACATACATCTACCATGGAACCTATCAGAACACATCACACTGTCTTGTTTAGGCCCCCTCTTCCTGTTTGACTGCTCTGCTATTCTCTGAGGTCTTCCCATGCATAAACTATACACTGTTTGACTTTTTCTCCTCAGGAATAAGCAGATAGCTTCAGATATAGTAAGCTCTAAATTAACGTCTAACATCTTTTCTCAATGCATGAACACAAGCATACTTTCTTGTTCCAAATATATTCCAGTGTAGCCAAACAGTGAAACTCTAGAAAATCTGCACACATTTTTTAAACTAAGAAAGTTTTCATATGCTATGCTAAGGTCCAATATTATTTCTCTGAAGGAATATTCCTCTTTATATGTACAATAAATGATCATCTTTCAGATGGAATTATATCAATCTACATTTGTCTACAATGACTTTTCACTTTTCAGACCTCTATATTAATCCATTTTCTGTAATAATATCCCAGATACAGTTTATAACCTTTTTGTCATACTAAAAGTTTCCATATTAAGTTGTGTTATTAAGGTTACATGGTAAGAAATAAAATTCCACTGGAGAAAAATTAGTTCTTAGAGTTTGATGCATAAAATTATAGAGCTATTTGCCGAGTTAGACTCCATCCCACTGGCAGCCAAAAATAGTTCAAAGGGCACACAGGAGGCAACTTCTATCCTACCACAAATGAAACTCTTTATGTACTTAGATGAGACCAGCTCTGCTGGCTGCAGCTTGCAACATCTACTGTGGACAATTTCTGCTGTTCCTGGATGGGCTGTTTTTTGATAGGCAGGACTACCTCCTATGGTCCTTCACCCTGCAGGTAGATAACATGACATCCACTAAGTATCATTCACCTCAGCCAGGAAGGTTCACCTTTACAGATGTTAAGGGGAAGACTTCTAATTGCCTTGCAGGGCACTGGTTTACCAGACTAGGTACCCTGCATTCCTAGGCACCATCACAAAGGTCAGCTGCCAATGCTGTCTTCCTTTAATGCACCAAGACTCCTGCTGAGGACCAAGAGGTCTACCAGGAACACCTGTGCGTGGGTCCCACTGCACCGTCCTGGGTATCCAAGTGTTCAGTGGGCACAGACACCAGTCTGTTGTAGGCTGCCAGCTTTCACTAGGCATTCCACTGCTGTGCAGGAGTTTTCTAGGTGCTAAGGAGATAATGTTCTCTGGAGTCTTCATTGTCCTGAAGTGGACCTGTGTTCCATAGTGAAGCAGTAAAAACCTAGCAGTGTTTATAGCCTCCTTTATGCCCCAGTGTCACACGGTTCTGTGAATAGTTGAGTAGCTTCTGCTCTTTGCTCACTGCTCCATCCTCCTGTTATCTGTACTCAGGCACACGTTCTTACAGGACTCAGTCAACAGACACATTTAATTCTTCAACTTCATGCCATAAAAAGAATCACTCCATCCTCTATCGATCAGGACAGCCGTTCCTGTACGCTGCGCTGTGACATATTCCTGACCAGATAAATGAGTTGGAATATGGCCTTCTATAGCCTCATCAAGGACTTTTATTTTAACACACACACACACACACACACACACACACACACACACACACACACATGCTTTTAGAAACCCTTGTGAAAAGCTGTAGGGGGATCAGAATGTCTGTTTCATCCATTGCATTGCATACTTTGTTCATCACAGAATGCTGTGTGTGTGTGTGTGTTTGTGTGTGTGTGTGTGTGTGTGTGTGTGTGTGTGTGTAGACCTAAGTGTATTGATAGAGTCAGTGTCTGTGGAAACACTGGACTAGGGCTTTTCTTTGGGGCCTTGCTTTCTGGACAATTTGCTCTGCTAAGATCAGTCCCTCATAGGACCACAGTCGATCTGTCCTGGAGAAAGACTTCTGAGACTTCCATCCACAAAGCTCTTCACCGGTTATTGCCTGGACATGGTTAAAACTTAAGAGCTTAAACACTGAGATTTTCTGTATGAAATTGTATGAATGTATATTCTCTCTATATACACACACACATACATGTACATGTATATATGTATTTGTGTGCATATGTGTATTAATATGTCCATATATATGTCCCTATGCATATCTTTATTTATATACACAAACACATATGCCTATACGTACACACATGCAGTGTATGTAAATATAAGCAAACGATATTTGCTCTTTGGGGAGCCACACAAAACAACAAAAGTAATTTCTTTTTTCCTGTAGTTCACCATTGCTTTAATCCTGCTGAGATGAAGGAAAGGGGGGGAAAAAATCAAGATTTTAATAGGATTATTTTCCTGTTCAACTCATAGGATTAAGAGATGGCAACTTCAGTCCATTTAAGATCTCCGCCTTTGCTTTATTCTGCCTTTCCTCTGCCAAGCAGCTAACACATCTTTGGTTAGGCTGTGCTTCCCATCACGGAGGAAGAAGGATGGTAGCTTTGGTTCCATGCCAGCTTGGGAGGCTCAGAGTGCAGCCTTTCCACAGATGTCCATTTATAAAGTGCATCTGTCCCCACATCTCCACCTGCCAGCTGGCCTTGAGGATGCTCACTGGCAGCATGCACAGCCTCTGGCTGCTGGCCAGTGGGCTGCAGCCCTAGTGCCCTGGCGTCTCAGCTTTATGGCTCATATCCCTGAGGGACCCAGAAGAACTTGGGAATGTCACAGAAATATTGGCTCCAGGAAAGTCACTTCCCATTGCAGGAATATCAAGAAATATTTCAAGAGTGACATGAATGTTGCCACCGGCACTGGGGACAATTTTACAAAGAGTTATCCAGACCAGTTGTTGTTAGAAGGTCATTGTGCACGTATCACACTTTATCACAGACAGCATCCTGCCATGACTTTCAGGAAAACATCGAATGCAGATGCTAAACAAGGGAGGCAGACCTGTAACAAGCTTCTGGTGCCTGTCTGACACAGACAGGTGGTGGTTCTCCAGCGAGATTTCGGGATGAGCACCACAGAATTGTTGGCTCAGCGTTCTTAAGTGTGAGCCCTGCCTCATCTTCTGTTTTGCTGAAGAGCCAGAAACTGCTGAACTGGAATAAAGTCCAAGGTTACCTTGACTGTCGCATTGACGGAGGCATTCTATTAACCACCTCAGGCAGATGAATATTTATGTCACTACCCAGGTGGATTATATCCTCTTCCTTTACCCTCTCATTTACCAAGGTTACCTAGAGATGGTGTTCAAGAAACCTCACCTGTCTCTCGATCTCCTTGTCACAGGCAGGTTGGTGATTCAGTGAAGCCTGGTTGAATTTTATTCCCTTATTTGTTTGGGATATAGAATGAGCTAACTACTGCGTGCCAACTGGTGGCGGAAGGAGCTGAATGCAAGAAGCTAAATATCAGATCTCAAGATATGAGTCCCATTCCCCCTCTACATTTTCTGACCTGTTATCAAATATCACAGGAGCCTAATCTTGGTTTAGTATTAGCAACTGTGCTTTTTCACTTGAAGTGTTAATTAGCATGATATGCAAATAACAAACAGTTTAAGCAGGATCACGCTTTGGCACAGCAATATCTCTTCCTGACACAGACACAGATGTCCTCTAATCCTCTGTCTCCTTTCATTTGGCTCACATATGCCTTTCTTTTCTCAGACTTCCCTAGGGCCACAAGGTGGCTTCCTGTTTTTTTGTTTTTTTTCCCTCCCAGTTAGCAGGGACCCTTTATCTCAATGGACAAATTTATATTGCTATGTATTCCATTGCAGTTTAGTTTTCCCTTGCCACTGAGATGAGGAAAGACAGATGGACCTACTATTATCAGACAATGGCAATAACTAAGCATGTCTTTGGGCAATCTGCGGAGAGAGACCTGGGAACATTTGAAGGTTTAGACTATGGAAAATTGCATCAGAAAGAATTTAAAATAGTGCCTTAACTTTGAAAGAAAAGTTTTCTGCATTTCTTTAAATGGCAGGAACTTGGATTCATGCATCCATCTCTCTGGGCTTCTATGAAGATGACATGTGGAAATTCTTTATAGAGCATTTTTTTTTGTTCAGCAAAATCTGCTGTATAAAACTGAGAGCTATCTTTTATTTTACATAAGAGGCCTCCAGAAGGAAACTGCCTAATCATATATTTAGTGTTTTCAGTGTAATGGGAAAGAGTATCTTCTAGTCCTAAACCTTTCTTTGTTATTCTAATATATATATGTACACACATAGATAATATATATTCTCTCTCATTAAACATCAGTCTGTACAAGATTGTGTTCCAGCTGCTTCTCCTACTCCTCTCACTCCTCCCTGAGAAGCACAATATAAATCCTAGAAATAATGCAAGAGTGAACCAAAGAAGAAAAGTGGTAAGAATTATGAAAACTGATTTTGGACACCAGGACTGGAGAAGTAACAGAGCAGCAGGGTGCCTTATAAACCCCTACCCAAAAGAAGACAGATACCCTGATCTGGTGTTTCCTGATTGCCAATATAGGAACAAAAGTCAACTCAGATTGGCTTATTTTTCCCCTTTTAGGAACAGGAGTCTCTCTGCCTATATTTATTTAGGCGAGCTGACACCACCTGAAAAGCGGATCAATAGGGAGACCTGCCTGAAAGAAATAATGAAGGAAGCTCTCCTTTCCTCACCAGGCTGGAGGATTCCCTTTTCTACTGCGAGACAAGGAGGCTGGCAGATGGAGAAAGCAGGAAGTACTCAGCCACAGTGGTAATTGGGTTGGCCTGGATAACCTCTTTGTCGCCATGAGCCTGAGGCTTGTCTCTCATACATGGAGACAGCAGGAGTAAGAAGAACCAGCAAGATGGACTCACCAAAATGAGCATCCAAGCCTGGGCTGTCTCTTAGTCCCTGAGGTTATCATAAGATTACCTAATGCTACCAAGAAACACCTGGTGTCCCAGCCTGTGGGAACCCGTCTACCCCTGTAGGCAGCACCTGCAGAGATCAGTGGGAGCCCCAGCAGCATCAGGTACCAGGGACACCAAAATAATGCCTCAAAGACTGAAAATTAATCTCTCAGTGGAAGCACCACACACACAAGTATGCCTGTCTGATAAACTTAAGAAGGGTGGCCTTCCTCAAAGTGAAAAATTTAAACAGGAACTAGAGTCTTCTCTAACATAGTAGGGGAAAAAAAAGTCTAGTATGCATAGATAATTACTCATTTTGCCAAGAACCAAGAACATCACAACTGGCATGAAATAAGACACTCATGCAAGTGCTGAGATGAATCATATAATGGAATTATCTGACAAGAATTTTAAAGAAGCCCTCATAGAAATTTTTGAGCCATTGATTACAAATTGTCTTGAAACACATGAGAAAAAAATAGAACATCTGGACAAAGAAATACACAAAAGAAGCACATGGAAATTATGGAACTAAAAAAAATACACTAACACAAATTTAAAAAACAAAGAAACAAAAAACAGAGCTTCAGTGACCTGTGGATCAACAAAAGAGCTGACATTTATATTATTAAAGTCCCAGAGGAGAGAAGAAAGAGAATGAGGCTAAAAGAATATTGGAAGAAATAATGGCTTAAAACTTCTCAGATTTGGCAAAAGACAAAAGTCTACAGATTTAAGCTGTTGAATGAATCCTAAAGAGGATAAACCCAAAGAAATCCATGACAAGACACATCATAATTACAATTCTGAATACTAAAGACAAGGACAAATTCTTGAAAGCAGATAAAGAGAAACAATATGTCACTTATAGGCTGACACCAGTTCAGATCACTGTGGATTTCTCATCTGAAACCATGGAGTCCAAAAGGACGTTAGACAGTGTTCTTCAAGCTCTACAAGAAAGTGGAGCCTGTATCAACTAAAGCCGTGTTTGAAAAATGAAGAAGTAAAGACATTCTTAGCCAAAGGAAAGTAAAAAAGATCTATCACTAGCAGAACTATCCTTAAACATTGGCTGAAGAGAGTTCTTCAAGCAAACAGGAAATGATGAGAGAAAGGATCTTGTAACATCGGGCAGAAAAAATAAACATTGGAAGAGAGATATTTGCATATACAGTCGATGATTCTTTTTCCTCATAAATTTTAATAGATTTTATTTCATGATTAAAACAATAGCAGAAATATCATTTGATACTCAAAACAACAGTATTTAAAAGTGGGGAAGATACAGGGACCTAAATGGAAGTGTCATTTGCACACTTCCCTTGAAATGGTAAATTGTTGACATCAGTAGACTGCATATAGTATATATGATGAGGTACCCTGGGAAAGTATACAAAACCATACACAGAGATACACTCAAAAATTCTATAAATAAATCATGATCACATACATGGCAGAGGAGAGTGCTGAAGTTAAAGAACAGGGAAAAGGTAACCAAGGAATGAAACAGAAGAAAAATAATGAAAGGGTGGACTTAAGCCCTAACATATTAATAATTGCCTTAAATGCAAATCATATAATGCATCAATAAAAAGACAGAGATTGGCAGAATGAATGAACACACACGAGCTCTAACTTAGTAGACTTAGCAAAATTTAGAACTGAGCCTTTTATGCACATCTGTTATTTCAGTCTTTAGCTTTTTCTGCCTTGTATCTACCATAGAAGCCCCCTAAACACTCCTCAAAGACTCATTCTACTGTCCTAGACCCTATAGTTATTGTGAATAAAAGAAACAATGAGTTATCTATATAAAATATCACGTGATCTGCAAACAGTGACAGTTTTACCACTTCTCTTCCAATTTGGATAACTTTTATTTATTTTTTGATTGTGCCTGGTTTAGTTGGTTTGGTTTTTTTTCCTACTATGGTCGTGCCTAGGACCTCCAATACTATGTTGAAGGAAAGTGGTAAGAGTGGGAATCCTTGCCTCTGTCCTGAACTTAGCAGGGAGCCTTTCGGCTTTTCATCATTGAGTATTATGTTGGCTGTGGGTTTATTGTAAATGGCTTTTATTATGTTGAGATAGGTTCCCTCTGTGCTCACTTTGGTGAGAGTTGTTTTTTTTTTTTTTTTTTCATAAATGGAAGTTGAATTTTATCACATTCTTTTTCTGTGTCTATTGATAAGATGGTTTGGTGGTTTTTGTCTTTCCTTTGCTGACGTGGTGTATCACATTGATTAATTTGCATATGTTGAACCATCCTTGCAACTCTAGAATGAAATCCGACTTATTCATGGTATGTGATCCTTTTTACGTATTATTGGCTTCGATCTGCTAATATTTTGTTGAGGATTTTTTTCATCTATGTTTATCAAAGGTATTGGCCTTAATTTTTTTTTTTGTAGTGTCTTTCTCTGGTTTTGACATCAGGGTAATGGTGGCTTCACAGAATGAATTTGGGAGTGTTCCATCTTCTTCAGTCTTTTGGAAGAATTTGAGAAGAATAGATGTAAGCATAGGAAACTATGTTCAATATCTTTTAATAACCTGTAATAAAAATAATCTTATGTGCACATATACATATATCTGCAAAAAATTCTAGAGAGGAAATAGGAAGCCTGAGTTTGGGGTTGTAATCTACTAGATAAATGTCATTTCAACAGCATTGGTATCTAGACATAATGATTTCCCATAGCTAGGATGTTTGCCCCTGAAAAATAAATTCCCGTAATGTCTTTAAGGAATGAATATCAAGATATAAAGTGCCGCTTCCCTTTTAGAATTTGGCACAGTAGTGAAATAAACAGATCTCAACAGAGTATTTCTTATTGTTATGCATCTGAAGTAGAATCCAGGTCTATCGAAGACAAGCATAGCTTTCCACTTGTCCCTAAGGGAAATATGCTGAGTGGCAGAAATGGAAATGTGTTTATCCTGCTCTACTACAGGCTGCATCAGGCACATATGTTTGCATAAGTGGTAAATCAGTCCCTGCTTCTGCAGATTCAATGCACAACAGTGTCCACTGTGTTTAACATACAAAGAGATAAGGTTTAGAAGACAAAAATAAGGTGAGGAGAGAGATTAAAGAAAACTAATGGGCTTGCACAATTTTTCATACAAGTGATTTCACAATTTGAAATTTTGCATTCAAAAATAAAATAATAATAAAATAAAATAGCATGACCTTATTTGGAATTCCATATCCAAAAGCAAAATGGATGAGTATTTTTTTAAATTTATTATTAATCCAACTCAGCTTACTTGCCTAAAATGACACATCTTTACTTTTAAGTGTTTATTAAATTCTTTCTTCTTCCATTTTTAACCATTAAATTGAAAGGACACGTTGGAAACAAAATATTCTGTTGCACAGAGAAGTTGCTTATCATTTTTCATTAAGTTTCAATTGTTTTATTATCCTGCCATCACTTTTACCACTGGATGGAACAATATATTGAAAGCTCTTTTGGGGCAAAGGAAGCACGACTACTCAAATTGGATTTTAAGATGAGATAGTTTCAATTTACTCCAGATTTCCACTGAAAAGTGAATTGAGTTGCGTAAATGTGAACTTTTTAAGAAATTTTTCAAAGTGGACAATTATCACTTTTTCTGCCAGAGGCACATGGATTAGCAAGCTGTGGCCTTAGTTCACACCACATTCGGCCAAGGACCCAAATACATCTTAAATAACACACGTAACGAGCCCTCATATTGATTCCACAGGAACGGTGTGGTTGCAGTTCTAATTCTTTGCTCTGAACGTGACGTCCACCCTCCTTTTCACAGCATGCATAAATGTTGCTAATGTTTGAATAAAATAAAAATGAGGGAAAATCACTGCATTCACATATAATGATCCATCTCCGTCTGTAATTCTAGATTCACTTCCTGTGCTTTCAGCCTCACTTTATTTTGTTAGCAGATCGGTCAAGCCTAAGAAAAACTGAGCCATTTTCTTGAGTGAGGCTAAAGTTGTTACTGTTTTGTTTATGAACAAAAAATAATTTAAGAAAATTTGTAAACAAAAGAGTAAAATATTAACTTTGGGCAGTAGGATCAACATTCCTGTTTCCACATAGGACAGTCCAAGAATACTGGATTATACCAGTTTCTTTTCCATGTAGGACATGTCACAGTGTCACATTTCCTTAAATGTTTAAAGGAGAGGTGAATATAATCAACTTCTAGTTAAGATTTGTTGAGATCAGTATGGACTCTTCTCTTCTGCAAAATTTCTTAAGGAAACATCATTGTCAGCCACAGAAACCAGAAATAAACACTTTCACCACCCAATTTAGTCTTCCCTCTGTTAACAGTATGCATATTGACAGAACTGTTGCTGATGTATTTGAACAGACAGACAACTAAAGACTGTGGAAATGCAGGTATTACTTGGAAGACAATTAAATATTTCTCTTCTTTCAAGAAAGCAACAGCAGATTCCTTTCAAAAAGTAGTGTTTTTTGAACCTAGCATGAGTACTGAAACAATGGGTAAAAGAGAATGAACGTCATGTTTCTGTTAATAGAATAAAGACCTCATTAAGATTTGAGAAGGAATGGTCAGGCCACGGAGGTTCTGGAGTCCTTGCCACTCTGAAGTCCTGAATAATTTATGTGTAGGATGAAGATGTATGTGTAATATAAGTGGCTTGAACATCTGTGGAATAAACTCCTTACATGTACTTAAACTGTCTTTCATAATGTTAATTCTGTATCCAATCTGAAGCAACATATAAATCAGAGCTGGAGTTAGGGGAAGACAGAGAGAGGACAAGTTTATTCTATGCATTACTGGTTTTAAATACACGATAAAATTGCTGACATTAACAGGCCTGTTGATTTGATTTCTATAGCAGAAATTCTTGTGCTTTCATTGATTAAGTTTTATGTATTGATCTGGATGCTGGGTAATGGTGTTCATGTTCATTAAAGAAGGTTTCATTTAATTACTCCAGGAAAGCCTAAATTCTGTTCTCCAGGTTTATTACCATCCTCAATTACACGCTCTGCACAGCTGCCAGAGTGACCTTTATATAGCACAGAACTAATCATGTCACTCCCTAGCTAAAAATCCTTCCAGAGCTCCCCATAGCCTTCCAAATAAAGTGCAAATTCCATAGCTTGGCCACAAGATAGTTCACAATCTAACGCTTGATGGATGCTCTTTATTGGCTTCATGACCCCTAGGGGTGTGTTGGGAAATCTGCATGCTAACTCTGTCATTTGTACGCAGCATTCCTCAGTCTTTCCTGGACTGTTCCTATCCTTACACCATCTTCGTTTCTGCTCTGAAGTCTTGCCTTCACTCCCAGGCTCCTTCTGGTTCTGCTTTGGAATATTTGGAGCTTTCAGTGTCCTCTCCTGCATCTTGCACTGTTCTCTGTTTTGCTGTATATTTCTCTCTTGGCTTTTTTCATTGCTGGCTACACCTGTATACCTCCTCCGCCTGCTTCTTGCCTTCAGACCCCACCCCTGATATTCACATAAAGGAGCATTTTGATGCTGTCTCTTCAGCCTTATCTTTCTGCCTCCACTCCAAGTTTCAAACACGCAGTAGAGCTCGGTGCTCCTTGAATTTTGAATAGATCTCTTCACTTGTATTTTTCAACATGTGTTAATGCCAGTGTTTTGAAGACTTTTCCTCCCATCTTTGTGCAGCCTGTTTAATATCTACAATAACTTTCTTAAGCAGACACCCATTTTATCATTATTTCAAGAAATATTTATGAAGCATTTGTATGCCATACTCTTTGTTTGGGATACTGCAGCATAGACTATCTTCACTTCTCTGTGTCAGGACATGTAATACAATTGGGATAGAGATTTGGAATGAAGCTAATTATGTGTAGACCTCATGAAAAGTCTTTCCTGGTGATAGAAGCCAAGGTAGTAAAAACCTTGAAATGCTAGGTCATAATTTGCAAGCATGAATGGAAAAAAAAAAGCTATTTATTCATGTAAAAACTTGTAAATTGTGCTTATAAAAAGAAGGTTTTGTGACACATTTTAAAAATCAGAGGTTTCACACAAAAAATTGATACCCTGAGTTCATCCCTTTAAGGTGTAGTCTTCCATCATATTAGACATGATAATGGAAGGGACATTATGCAAACAAGACAAAACAAAGCAAAATATATAATTTTCCTTCTATGTACCCTGTTTTCAGAAACCAAGTAGTTCATGTACGTCTGAAATTTTCCTTCAAACTCAATTTATTTCAGTTGAAGTATGTTTCTATGAAGAAATACATAGTTTTTGATAGTAACTGTGTTGCCTTAACTTACTGACAAATTAATGTGAATATATTTACAAACTGTTTTTCAGCATGAAAGCCATAAGGGAACAAGCCCATTTAAAATAATGGAGGCATGAAAAGATCGTTAGAGAGCTTCACTGTCCTGCATCATTCAGCAGGTGCAATCTCTCTGAGATTTCAGCTCAGATAGACGTTACACAGCAAAAGCCTGAGAGCACGGATGGTGTGCCAATATACAATCCTCAAGCAAAGACGGCGTCAAGGGCATAGCAATACCCAAGGAGGACTGAGTCAGCCAGACCTACGTTCAGACCTATTGCATACTTCTTACAACATCTGAGCATATTTGGTTAATTTGTTGCATTTCCAAACATAGATTAATGTAGCAAATAGTAACAACACTTAGCATTGTCAAGATCTATCTAACTGAAGCTCATAGTCTGGCAGGAAAAAAAATATGATTTAAATGACGGAGTATAGTTGTGATGACTATTATGGCAGAGGAATGTAGAATATTCCGATTGAGGATATGACAGGAACTAACAGAGGCAGTGCCCTGACTGCAAAATGTGTTTAATAGATGTATACACCCATTTCCCAGTGTCATATAAGGATTAAATGAAGTAATGTATGTAATGCACAGTATTTCAGCACCTTTCACTTGGTAGACACTTGACAAATTTCCAAATATAGAACAGATACATTATCAGGGATGTGAGAATCAGATTTAGGTAGCAAACTTGAAATCATCAGTTAATGACCAACACTTATGATATGAGGGTGGTTATCTCAATTTGGTAGAGATTTCTGCTGTTCAGTGAAGACTTCTGGTGCCATCACCACTTGCAGAGTTCCAACAGCCTTAACAAGGGAGACTTCTCATTACATGCCTTCATTGAGGCACTTGTCAAAGTTAGTATTCATAGAAAAATCACTTAAATGATTAATAGGAGAATGTAGGATCAATGAGGGAAAAGTTGAGAGGACAGAATATAAAGAATGACTGTAGTTTACAGTAGCTTAGATTTTGTTGTAATATATAAAGCAACTTCAAAATCTCAGTGACTTAAAATAAGAAAGATTTCATTAAGCTACATATCTATTAAGATTTGGCCATGGCTCTGCTCTGTATCTTCAACCTGGGGCCTAAACCGAAGGTAGAAAACATAAACTGTTGAGAGTTAGACCCAGAGATGAGACATAGCCTCTCCCTTCATATTTCATACCTAAGGCAATTCATATGGTCAAGTCTTTTGTCCTTTCACATAGAATATAAGATTCTCTCCAAGGGAGAGGAAAAGAATAAGTATAAACGAGAATATTCTCTACCGTGAAATGATGAAATAGAATTTTCAGGAAACAAACTAACCAAATCCAAATTTTTTTCATGAAGTTCAGAATGTGCCTTAATATTATTTCTTCATAATTCTGTTGATTAGTATTTCTTTATGATTTTAAAGGCGTTCAGAAAAAAAAATAAAACAAATCTCATGCTGTTCTGGACCCACAGAGTGCAAACATTGCATATGACACCAGAATTGTTGCTTAATGTTTGGTGTATTGGGGAGATTACTAATTGTCACTGGGCATAATGGATACACATGACCTTGAGAAAATATTGTGAGTTTATTTGCAGAAGGTATAAGAAATATTTTCCCATTGATTTCCTATTATTATCTCTTCAAATCAGTAAGGATAAATTATAATCTTATAAATAAACTGAGATTTAAGAACTAGTATATAACACTGTCTTATTGAATTCATTTGAGACTATCTACTATAAGACTGTGGGATAAATATATTTAACTGAAATTTAAATTATTTAAAAAAGATAATATAAAGAGACATAATAAAGATACAATAAAAGTATTAACTAGAAAAGGTGTATTTCAAGAGATGTCAATCAAAGTACCATTCCATATTAAATAAAATAAAACTTTCAATACATTTAGTAATGCTGTGTTTTCAAAGGATCAGGAAGCTTAAGCTAATTAGTAAAACCTAATAATAAATTATTTCTAATTCTGCAGTATATGTAATTACCCACTTACTGAAATAGGAATTTCTGCACATTCCTTCACTTCCTCATTTTCATCATTTCCCATGTCTGTTTTTTCTCTCCTGGCTGAGTCCACCTCAGGAGGATGTGTCAGGTGTTCAGAGAGCCAAGGGATGAACATTATTCAGTACTCTAGGATATGTATTTTGTGTGAACTTAATTTTGTCTAAGATGATTTTAAGTCTTTGAAAATTTACTCAGCCATGTGTATCTGAGTTCTGTATCTCAATCCCAATTCTGTACTTGAATGAATCTCTAAAAATCCCTGAGCCTCAATTTGCTAGTTTAAAAAATGATTAAGATAATTAAAGCTAGGACAAATGTTAACAGGATGTTTTGAGAGTTACTCTAGAAGTATTATTCAGTAAGCGCCTGGCAAGTGATAGGTCTTTGTGAAGGAAAAGATTAGCAGAAGACCTTCAATCCATTCTCTTCTTTGAGAGACTCTTTCTAGGAAGGACAGGGAAAGGATCCTGTCCAGTGTTCTATAAATATGCTGATGACAGGTCCCTGGCAAACCCTTCTCATCTATGGAATGCCTTAGCAGCAGTTACCTAGTTTGCCTAGATTGCTTGGAGTAAATAAACCTGAATCTATGGCTTTGTGGCCCATGACTCCCTGCAAAATGTTAAGTAAGTTACAGAACTCCATATGAAATAATACTCTTTTGATAAGCTATAACAACATATTTTTACTGAACATAGGCCCACTGCTCCCCTTTCTTTAAATCAATAAGGGAAGAGGCAATGTTGATCGAAAGGAAAGTTGCTTTTAATTAGAATGCCAGCAATCTGGGGAGATGGTGGACTCAGTGTCTCCCAAAAACCATCTCTAAGATTTTGCTCAGCCCCAAAAGTTTAAAAGGAAAATGGGGAGTAATTTCAGTTAATCATTTAGATGGTGAGTGGGAGGGGTCAGGGTGATCACCATCCCCTACTGAAGGCAAGCTTGTCAATTCCTTGTGAGTTTTTCCTTAGATGCTGTCCTATTCAAACAGTTCCTGAGGTTAACAAGGGGGAAGCTAGGGAAGAGATGTGGTCATCTATTAATTACTTATCCTCCATTTCTTCTTCTTTGATCTAGGAAAGAACCAACATGTTAGACAAGGTATCAAAAGAAAGGCATGAGGGTGACTGGTTTAAGGTTAGTGGCAAGAAGAAGTAGCCTCCTGCAGAGAGATCTTTCCTGCCAAAAAACTGCTTACACTATGTCAGCTAGAAATTTCATATTTTAGTCTGAGCCAGAGTACACTGTAAGCTGCAAGGAAGCTATAGGGAGACATATTGGGGATCCTAGACTATGTTGTGTTTTGTATGCACCTATAAAATACTTGTCTTTAACTGTATTAGCAAAGCTTGATCTTAGTTTTATATCTGATTCTTGTGAGGCTTATTTCACAATCTGTTTCTCTGTGTTATATCAATATTTACAAAATACTAATTATTTTACTCCACAACTGCTGCGGCCATTAAGTAAAAAAGTGTTGAATTTTGTGCTCTAAAATATAGGAGTTATGTGAATTGTTCTAATTTCTTTCTCAATTCAATTTTCTACATAATTTTAGGACAGAAAAGGTAAATGTTGGAAAAGCCATTCAGGGGACGATGAGCCAGCAATATATAGCAGAAAGTCTTTATCTTCAGTCAATAAATAAGGAAAAACAAAGAGCGGAAATGTTCAGATTTTTACATCGGGCAAAAGATATATTGAGACAGGAAAGAAGGGGACAGGGAACAGCCATTCAAAAAGTGCCACAGCAGTTAACACAGGTGGTGGAAAATTCAACTCCCAACAGGCCTTGAGGCCCAAGGTGGTGGGAGATGTGATTTCCAGTAGACCCTGAGCTTCCTTATTTGCTCATTGTAATATATTATCATGGTAAATGGCTCTCCCACAGGCACCAGGACAGTTCTGAGACTAACAATAAGAGGTCAAAAAGTTGGTGGTGGCCCAGTTACTGGGAATCTCTGCCTCTCGCCCAAAGTACTTGGAATAATCCTCCCAGTGGTTAGCCTATGAAGTTACATGGTCCATGAACACTAACCGCCCCCACCTCTCATGGCTGCTTTCCCTTCTTAGCGAGACGGCCCGCACTCTGTCCACGGAGTGTGCATCTACTTTCACTTTAAACTGAGCACCTTACCCCCACATCTCATGGCCTTTCTCTTGCCTTCTGAAACAGCATGCGCTCTGTCTATGTCATCTGTATCTCTCTGAATAAATCTACTTTTATTCACTATGGCTCACTCTTGAATTCCTTCCTGCGTGAAGCCAAGGACCAACACTTGGCGGGGTATGTCCCAGGGGCTCAGCTGAGACCTGGGACACAGCCATCCTCTCGCCCCACATATTTTCTCCTGTATCAATATCACATAAGATTTTGTCATTTCATTTGTTTCTGTTCCTTTAAATATGTTTATAAATTAAAAGAGGGGAGAAAATGTTCTAAATTAAAATTAACTGCTTTATGAATAATGGATGTTTTTGCAGAATCATAGTTATAAAAATAAACATCTTTATTCATATTTACTGACAGGGTTTCTATAAGATACTCATAAAGCATATGCTGTTGATATACAAAATATTACATGAGAAGAACAATATTTAAATTTCTACTTTGCCAATAGAATAAATTATTAACTATTCAAACTGTTTATTTCAGGGAGCTTACTACTATTATTAAAAATCCAACTCCTATCATTTCTTGGCCTTTTGGCTAAGATCAAGTGTAAAAATCACACTCCTGTTAAAGTTAATATTTTTGATTTATCCAAAACATATGTTAGCTGAACTATGAATGAAAAGATACTTAAGCAATTGCACATTCAGTAAAATAAGTAGTAAAATTGGTTCTTTTTATATCAAGCTAATATCCAATCAACCAAAAAACCAGCTTAGCCTGCCATTCTATAATAGTATAAAACAATACACAATATGTCTTATTATATGATTAAGTTTTGTAATAACTTGAGAAGTTGCATATGTTACATTTTAAGGATACAAACTTGTACCTAGAAATACTACAAACTAGATGCATGGAAAAATAATGAAATACAAGAAAATGTTTAAAATGCTTCTTTAGTTTATTCATTATTTTCTGTAATTAAAAAAAGTATGACTTAAAAAGATTAAATCCATCGCGGGTCAGGGGAATATCTCTGTGGTAGAAGGCATGCTTAGCACGCATAAGGTCCTGGGTTCAATCCCCAGTCACTCCATTAAAAAAATTAAAAAGAAATAAAAAATAAATTTTAAAAGATTAAAACCATCTACATTGAATACGTGCTAGCACATACAAAGAGTTAACAAGCATACGCTAATACGTAACAGGTGAAGTATGCAAGGTCGTTATGCCAGCAGTTTTAGAATATCCAGGGTTTGTTATCTGGCATGTTATTTGCTGATCCCTGACATCTTCTGCTGCTCATTTCTTGCCCATATTATAAAAAAATTTCCCAGGGGCATATATTTAAATGGAGGAAGCACTGACTTTTGCCTTCAAAGTAGGATCAAGGAGTTAATGGTAAAGAAAGTTGGACAGGCTCACAAAACATCTTAGATTAATAGCAGTTTTCATTTAACCCAAGTATGGTTTTCCTGCAAACCCAAATCTTGACCTAAGGCAATTTGATGTGCCAACCACCTGTTAAACATAAACTGAGACATATTAAAAATTTTAAGAGTTTGAGAAAAAATTGATTGGAAGAGGGCACTGCCAGTAGGAAGTGGTTAGAAGGTCGGTATGTTTAGGAGTCCAGGAGACACTTTTACAGAGAAAAGACTGAAGCAAAGGAATGTATTGATTGGCAAAGTTCCAAGCCTACTTGTCTGCTGCTGGTTGACGTTAGGTTTTGATTTGGTTCCCTTGAAGCATTTACACGCTTAGATGTTGGTTTGCTTGCCTAGGCTGCCAGGGCATTAGACCCATCTCAGTCTAATGGCCTCCTTGTTTAATGAATTTAACACACTTCATGCCAGATTCTCGTTCCAAACGCCCTAAGTGTTCTCATGAAGACAGCTTTCTTCCTAAAGTGGCAAATGCTTTGTGAAGTACAGAGGGAAAACTTTAAAAGTATCTTTTGTATTGTTCTCTGTTTCGTTCCTTAGAACTGGAGCTGCTCTTGTAACATGTTTGTCTCCCCAGACTTCTCTCAGATGCTTTCTCCTCCCTCATGTTTACAATCTCTCACCCTTTTACATGCAGAGTAGTAACCTCCTCTCTCCCTCCTTGTCTTTCTGAAAAAAAGGTTTGGTTTACTGTTCTGCCCAGAAGACTTTCTTACCATGCAGACTGGAGTAGAATAAGTTACATAGAACAAGGGTGAACTAGGGGTTAGCATCCTTATAATTTAATTACAAATATGAAATGTATAATAATTTGTTTTGTGCTTAGGGAAAAAAATCATAGAAATCATTCCCAAACCTAACTCAGTATGATTTTACCTTGACTTTTGTAATTTATCCTGCCTGTTCACTTTGGTTTAGTAGAAACCTGAATTTAAGACCACTTTAATAAGGTAATAAGACATTTATCATTTCTCTTATTTAAACCCTTATTTTGTCACTGCTTTGAATTCACTATATTCAGTTTTATCTTTTATAAACTTTCAAAACTAGTTTACATGAAGTTGGAATAAAGATAAAGCAAATTAATAAAAGCACAAAGGAAAAATGATACTAAATTAAGGAGTTTTTAAATATATGGAATAAATAATATCTGACATTAAAGTATGTACAATACACTCCAAATGATTCAAAATTCAAATATCATTCACAAAATACTTAGAAGAGCAGCCCTTGTGTTAGAACCACAGCCCTCTAAAGAATCTCTTGAAAGCTCTAATATTCTCCTTAGAAAAAACATAATGAAATTTACACATCATTCTTAAAAAAAACCCCACAAATATCCAGCTATAGCTTCAATTTTGGCTCATAGATTAGCAATTAAGATCCTCAGAAATGAATGAAGATGTAGGTAAACATCTGATATTGGGGTGGCAAGGGACAATAATATTGAAATGCGTCTCATTAAAAAGCACAGAGCTGGCTACATCTAGCTCTGTGTATCATTTACATGCATCCATATGCACAGTAAGATCAGAAGAGCTGCAAGATTCAGCGTAGTGAACAAAACAATAAATAAATAAATCAGGGGCAATTTGGCCCTCTCCAATATAAAAACTGTGAATTTACCAGGCACAGGGTTTGTGTCACCTTCTTTTTACTATTTCAGAAATTCCAGCTTTTTCTTTATACTACTTACATCAAGTAGCCTTTAAGGGACACTTGTCATTAATATCTAATATTAAGAAAAAGCAAATGTCTTTGGTTGGCAGTACACAGTAATCATAGAATCTGTGTTGTTTGAAATTTCCACTCGATTTTCTGTGGAATAAAGCATTGATATTACATATATTCTCTATGTGACAAAACAAGGAGAAACTATTTCATTTCCCATTTATCAAATAAGGAGAATAAATAATGTCGCTATGTTGACTCTTAATCCTCTCCCCCACATCATTCTTTACAGTAGATGGGGCATCATAACGTTTCTACTCTCCCATGAAACTAATACATTGAAAATAAAATATGACATTTCATCCAGAGCTACCACTTTTACAGTCTGTGTACTTGATAGATTCTAGTATATTTGTATAAAAAAGCATAATGTGTGAAAATAACCAGGCTAGAAGAACAGCTTTCTCTTCTATTTACTTTATTGCTTGAATTCAATGATGTCGTATGGCTTCGTCTACTTTAGAGAATACACTTAGCAAATACAGGGGCAATTTAGCATTTTCCCAGTTCATATCTAGTGCAATATTTAAGAAGATTTCATCTAATTGAACACATGTTGGAACGAATTTATTAAAAGTGTTTTTATAAATGCTTCAATGGCTTGATAGGAGATGAGTTAGACAGTCAGTGAAGTGAGCATCATTCTGGTTGGGCTCTCCAGGCTGAGAAGTCATTTGCAAGATGTTTTGACTGCTGAGGATGTTGGCCACAATCCGTCTTAGCGATTGAAGGAGGCTGCAAATGGATGAGGTAATGTTCAAGCTCACTGAAAGATGACTAGTCATCATAGGAAGTAATGGGTCTCCCTGCATTGCCTGGAGAGAATTTGGAGACTATTTAGGTTCACCAATGGTAAATTTCTATTTTATTTGAGGACTGAAGTCACTGTAGTTATGAAATGCAGTCATCACCCTCCAGATCTGTGTCTCTCTACCTTACCTACCTTAGCTTTGGGGAAGAACACATATTCTGTAGAAGCCCACTAAATACAAACTGTCTTGATTCTTAGTAAAAATACAAAAATGACAGGCCTATGTATGCACGCTTTCCTATATATCTTTGAACACTGAAGTTGTGTTACTCCTTCAGTGCTTTATTCAAGTTTCTTGTTTAATCGGATCATTCCCTGGTAGCGATGAAAAGCAGTATGTCCACCTTTGAAGGTGTAACAGGGCAAAAACAATGGAGTCTGTCTGCTTCATTAATATGGAAATGGCAAAGGCCATTCAGAATATAAATATGTGAAACACTTAATTTTATTAAGTTCAAGCATCTAAACCCCTATGTCTGGACTTGAGTGAAAATGTTTCATAGAACAGACAGCAATGATTTTAGAATATTACAAAGTTTTGCGTGTGTGTTTGGTAGAGAAGTGATTTTTTAAAATTTCAGTGTGTTCTCTCAAACATTTTAAACTTTCTGTCTGCAAACATTTTAAATTAACTTACAGAGAAAGATGTAACGTTCAGAATTAATTCAATAAGTGTACCTTGCATGAGTACTTGGTGTCAGATACTGTACTGAGAATTGCGGATACAAGGAAATATATAACCCTGGTCAAAAAGCAGGTCAGAGCATGGCCATGGAGTGATTCTCAGCTCTCAGCTGCAGTTTGAGGAGTGATGAATTACATATTAATAACCTTATACTATAGAAAAATTTGGGGTTAGTCACCAGAACCCTCTAGGTAGTTTCCATTCACTTACGCACTTAGGAAAATACTTGAGACAGACAGGGTGGGATATGGAGGTGGGTGGCAGGTGGAGGGGAAAGCGCTAAGTGGTTCCTTATTTTTTCCTCTGCTTCTTTTTCCTCTGAACTGTCTCAATAATCACAGACTCAAGTCATTCTATCTACTGTACCCTTGTCTATAAAAGGACAGAGGGAGCTTTTCTAAAGGAAAGATAACGCAGAAGCACACATTAATAAAATCTCTTCCAAGAATGACGGGGATCTTTATCAATCTATCTTGGCCTGAGAGATCGTATGTTAATGAAACTCAGTAGTAAACATTTTAGTTTGAAAAATTCAGTGTCATTGTTTCCATTTTGTAGTGTCAAAGCCAGTTCAATAATAGTATGTATAAGTCTTACAAGTAAAACTTGCCTAAGGTTCTACTCTCTACAAACTGGAAGGTAATGGGCACATTTTCTCTACTGCTGAACAGCCATGACAAGTCATTAGAATTCCTTCTCACATGAGAATGACTTAACAATGATCTCCTTTAATTTGATGCTATTAAATGTAGACATTCCTCAAAATTTGTGACACTCTTAGTTTCCTAAATGAATGCAAGATATTTTTTCTCTATACATTTATAATTCTTTGGACATTTCAGATTTTTTTTTCTGTTGGAGGATGTGGCAGAGATTGAATTGAGGAAAGAGGACTTCTTTGTCTTACTCTATTTATATTTTGGGAGAAGGAGAGGGGGACACTGTGTCTCCAACTGTATGTTATATAGAAATTACAAGCTGTGAAACTTGATGTAATTCAGCTGAAAGCTCTAGCCAAGCAATCTCATCTGTAAAATGGGCTAGAAAACCAAAACTCACAGAGTTAATTGATAACAGTGATTGTGAAAGAACTTTGCAAACTACAGTGTTACTCAAAATGAGACTTTTCTTTCCTCCCTACTGGCTTTATTGATCTCGGAGAAAAAAAGTAGTTAAGAACTGTGAGCCTGTTGTCTAATCAGGTACATGCCTTTGAACAATAAATGCAGGAAAGAGTTGGTAGTGCAGCAAGGTATACCAGAAGGAACTGAATTCTGATGTCCTGGAGACCTGATTTCAAATTGTCTTTTGACTGTTGACTAGTTATGTGTCTCTGACAATTAATCTCATACACTTGAACTCTAATAACTCTAAAAGTTCATTCACTTGTAAAACTAGGATAATAATAAACTCCACTAAGTTTCTGAGATGGTTAGGTAATGAATAGATTACCCCATTGTATATACTCAGCTGTTTGGGTTCGCAGTAGGAGCATAATATTTTGATATTTTAAACAATGAGTATGAAAGTGTGGTCAGATGAAGAATTTAAATCTAGTACAATGGTTTGACAACCAATTTTGCTTTTTTAATTTGCCTTCAAATTAATCAAACAAAAAATGGCATCAGCCACTTTAAACAGCAGGCCTATTACAGGAAATGCTTATTAATGGAATTCGAATTTCTCAGAAAAAATCTATATGTGTATTTCAAAAGAAATCATACTCCTTCAAGTTTATACTTTAACTTTCCTTTTTTTCCATTTGAAGGTTCAGCAACATATCAATTCAAGTTGAATATGAATGTTAACAACTGCATTTTTACAAATACAATATTTCTACCCAAGAAGAAAGGAGAGAGGAATCAGTTTTAGAATTTAATTATTGCTGTGGGACACAGAAAGACATTTCTGTGGCTGTGGGATTCCATGATGAGTCATTGCAGGAGCTGGTTGAAAAATAATACATGAACATCCTAAGCAGGAGGAGTGGTTTTAGGGAAGAAAATATCAAAGAATGACCTAAATATTTCACTTCAGGGCTTCTTTTTTACCACTTCTAAGATCTGAGCACACAAAAAGTAAAGAAATTCATGATAAAAAAATCAAAGCAAAGAGTTCTTTTTTAATGTTAACACTTTATGCAGTATTTACTAGAAAAAATGAACATTTCTATAAAAATCAATTAATCCTTAAGATCAGTTATTTTGGTGTGAGCTCTCTGCTATTACAATTAAACAAAAGCTGTATTTCTTTCCTCTTTCCTCAGACAATAAAGTAAATGCACAGTTTGGGCAATATTAACATTGCTTATGGAAAATTACACATGATTAACTAGTAAAATGGGTTTGTAAAAAGGACCATGTGGAAAATCAAATTATTTGCATTTTCCAAGGGAATGTTTACTCATTTCTAATTTTAAAAAAGATTTCTTGAAGCTCTCTTCTGAGAAACTCTGTTCTCTTTCTTGCTCACTCTGTATTCTGTGCCCATGTTGAAAATACAGCTTTCTTGATATTCTGGTCTACTTACCGTCCATAATTCTACACCTTTCTTCTTCTTCCCCTGTATCTGTAATTATGTGTCATGGTCTCTTTCTCTAGTAGATCGTTGACTACTGTACTTCTGAAGTATAAATATATCCAATGATTATACCATCATTCTCTTCTCATCTGTCTTAATTATAGAAGTACTATGTTTCTCAATTATACAAATTATTATAATTTTACACTTGTACTTTCAATTCAGAAAAATTTCAAGAATTTTACAAGAATATATCCATTACTTTGCCTTATATTTAGCAAAACCATTATTTCTATAAAGTCAGTATTTTGGTAATCTTGGTGGTTTAGTAATTTTGTAGTTGATTTTTCAGGAAAAGAGCTACATTTTTAAAAGTTTGAGTTATCTTGTTCCTTAGTCATTCAGTTCATTATTTTGTTTTCTTATCATGAAATCCTTCCTTCTATTCTCTTCTACTGTCTGCCTTCTAATAAAAATTACATGCTTAGATTATTAATTTTCAGGTTTTTAAAGCTACATATAATTCTGTAAATGCCCTAAATACTATGTCTCCCAAGTTTTGGTATAAACATACCAACTGTTACCTTGATCTTCTGGTTTAATATAATTTAATGTGATTGTCCTGCAGGCAGATCTGTAGGGTGGACATGGGGAATCCATGTGCTTCAACAGCCACTAAGCTATTATGACGGATAGTGAAGATTAAGAAATAATGCTAAAAACTATTGCCAAATACTTTTAGTTAGTGCTTATACTAATTTATACTCCCTCAAGCAGCACATAAAAGTTACGGTTGCCTCATTTATGATTTTCTATCTTTTTATTACTCTCAAGAGCATGCACTAGTATCAGGTTGTGGTTTTAATTTGCACGTCTCTAAAGATGAATGAAATTGACAATGTTTCATATGTTTATTGGACATTTGGAAATCTTTTATGAAGCATCTGTTCAAGTATTTCATTTTTTTCCTGTTGGATTATCTCTTTGTTTTTGTTGATTTGTACTTCTTGATATAGTCTGGATGAGCCCCTTGAAGGATATTTGTATTATGAATATTTTCAGAAGATGGCTTTCCTGTGCTCTTATGGTATCTTTTCTTAGATGTGAGTTAATTAACTTTAATAAAGTTTATTTTAAATTAAGAAAAATAAATAATGCTAGATATTAGCAAACATTAGCTAAAAGTTTACCATTTGTCAGTAATTAACATTGTGACCATTCCCTAAGTGATTTTAACATTGCTGAGATTTAGTGTCTTCACCTGCAAAACGAGGTCTTTGGGTTGGGAGTCTCAGTCTTATCAAGTCTAGAGTGTAAGCGTCTGTCCCAACATAAGACAGAAAATTCAATATGGGATAACTCAAGGAAGGGTCATTTTTGAAAGCTATGTAGGAAGGTGTAACTATAGGGGAATGATAAATTGGTACTAGTTGATCTGTTGCCTCATCTGGGCTTACAGGGGGCAAATAATCAGCCACTCTGAACAGAGCAATGCTATTTGGTAACGTTAGGGCTATTTTGCTGCCAAGAAGGTAAAAATAATAAGAAATCTAGAGATCATCTCCTGTGATATAAACCAAATACAAAACTTCTGGGGCAAAAAAGAATGCTGAAGAATGGAGAGTGCATCTGAGGGACACACCATGGTTGTGCTGTGGGGCTGATCTGTGTACTAATCTTTTATTTACATATTTTCCATGCAAATATTGAAAACTCTGTGTCTATAGTTCTGTCTTTTTTAATTCTGTCTTTAACTTGGCATTAATTTCACAATATCTTATAGGGATTTCTAAAAGTTTCTGCCATGCAGATGGTACATTTTCAGAAATGACATTGATCTTTCTGTCCATAGTAATTGTTCGGTGTAACTGCTCTCCTTTTCTGAAATATGATCTTTATAGAAATGGCAAATTAGTCAATAAAAATATTGTTATTAATAAACAGTAGGATTTACATTCAGGTAAAGGACGAGTTAAAATTGTGAACCTAGTTCTCCAATTGAAACAATTATAGTATTCCAGAGAAACAGTTAAACATATTTTAGGTCAAGGTTTGTCATTATATTCACTGCTATTTTTAAACCATTGGAAGTTCCAGGAGCTTAAATATTCATTATGCCTTGTAGTTTGCTCAGTTCATTGGTGTCAAGGTACTAAAAAGAAAACCTTTATTAATAGTTAAAATTCTCTAAGGTTCTATTTTTGTGTCTGAAAATTGGGAAATGGGAATCCAGGAACAAAACTAATTGATTTGAGAGACTACAGTCAGGGTAACAATCTATAGGAGAAAGCTCTCAAGAATTGACTTATCACCTGTTGGCTACCACATAAAATCTTAAGTATTTTATATTTGAAAAGAAGATCCCTAATAGGAATACACGGTATTTTCCGAAAGCCCATCTTGAATATACTGACTCTAATGTAGAACGTTTAGGAAGCTGAAAGAAAGGAGTGGAGTCGGCTTTTTCCAGACAACCATAAGTTATCAGAACGCTGGGTGCTTTTCAGGGAAAACAGAAAAAGAAAGTATAGAGTATTTTTGGGTGGTAAAATATCACTTTATATAAAAATTACTAAATGTGGAACTTTCCTTCAGAAATATTTTCTCCTTTAAAATGTAAATTTTTTCTAAGTCATGAACTTTTTGTTTCTTAATCCTTACTTCATATCTGAGATTAGTAGTATGATTGAACATAATTCACCTTTATATTTTTTGTAAATCAGGCAAAGCTTATTTGATATGCAGTATTTAAATTTTGATAAATTTTATGTATAGATATTTTACTTATACTGTCCAATAATGTTATCATATCTAAAAATTCATATGTAATTCTGTGCTCCTGTAACCTATCCTTATTTGGCAAAACATATGTACATACATATACACACACACACACACATATATATAATGAACATATGTTTTATGTGTGTATAAAACATACATACACAAGTGGCAGGTAGAAACTAACAACGCAGTAAGTATCATTAGGCTGTTTGCTAACCCTGATAACATAAAGCAATCCCAGAAAATCTAAGAGAATTAGAAATTAAGATTTTTCTACAATAAAGTTGAAATGTGGGACCTTTATTTGGTTACTTTTTTAATGATCCCCAAATGCTACACAATGATAAATGTGTACTTGGGGAAAAAAACTCTGTCCCAAATAATTTTGTGATACAGTATACGGAGATACTGGGAGTCATGTTTAAAAGATTATACAAAGACAAATAATTGAATCACACCTACAACTTAAGGAAAGAGCAGTAAGAACTCTAAGAGTGATGTTCCTCCACTATACACGTGTGCATTTGCTTATAATTTTAAGATTGTACTTTCATTACTGCATTGAGGGTGATCAGTTAACATGCCTTTTCTAGTAGGTTGAATATAAATCTATAAATCTATGCTCAAGGGCTTTCCATTTTATTTTATTTTTGTATTTTTTTGCTAAAAACATTCACTTATTAAATGTTAATATATGTGACACGTACATAATTTTGGTAAGCTCATTTTTACTTTTCATTTTTTAAGTGTTCAAACCTAATAGGACACTCCAATATTATCTAACTCTGCTTACTCATATAAGTATTTAACATTTTTGATTATTGCTGCAATTTCAATCTTGAATTTTCAATTATGAATTCTCATATCCTCATAATTCCACATGCAAATCAAGCAACTGGAGTCAAATATAATAATTATTCTCTAATATTGGCTATTAACTTGAGATGCATTAGCTAAACTGAAGTTTATAAAGATGCACATGTCATTTATTATCAAGTAAAGTTTAATTATTTAACTATTAACTCTTTCACAAAATTACTTTGTCTGTTTTGCATATCCTCAACAGTTACATTTTGCTTGCACACTGTTGAAAAGCAATTCTTAATGGAGTGCTATACCCTTGTACCAACTTTTCTTCAGGACTTTCTTTTCAAAGACGTGTGTGTGTGTGGTGAACGCCTGCTGTATAGATCTCCTGCAATTATATTGGTTTGAAAGATAAAGGGAATTTTCTATTAGAGGTGAAGATGCATCTATTAATCTTAAAGTTATCCTATCTCTGCACATCCTTTTCATTAAACCATTAACCCTTAAGAGAAAAGATGATAATATATTAGGTACATATTCAACGTGAAATGGTTAGGATCATCTTTTGCCTGACCTGCCTGAGTGAGTATCTTCTGCCTGTCCCTTTATACCTGGCTTTGTAATATCTCCCCTAGTAGGAGTGAAAAGAGATATGGTATTTTCAGGTATGCAGGTTATGAACAGGTAAGAACATTTTGCTTTGCATCTTCTGTTTGCTAGAACATAAGAATAAAGTTTCTGTAGAATCTTGGATGTAAGAAATGTGTACCCTTGGAACCAATGAGTGAGGAAAGAAAAGGCAGACCTAATGAATATTCCTAATTGGTTTTCATTGTCACTCCCCCCAACATGCAGAATAATAGCTTATGGAGGTAAGGTCTGAGTGCCAAGGATGTTTTAGTTTAAATGGTCACACTGATGCAAGATGAGGAGGTATGCAAAGAAATAATGTTACCCTCTAGAACAAGTACACCTATACGTGCACCTGCTTTGAATCTGTAATAAGACACCCCAAGGAGGTGAGAGTCTCAGTCTGTGTAAAATCAGTGACCAGGAGCAGGCAGAGGGGAAGGGTGCTTCCGGGTTCACAGAAGCACTTAAGATTGCACATCAGTTCAAGTCAAGATTAAAATAGGAAAAAGGAAGTTTTTTAAACCCTGTGTTATTTCCCGTCTCTGCTTCCTTGGGCTTCTCTGCTTGCTGTCACTAGACCCAGGGAGACTGCTGCACCTTCAGCCTGTGATTTGACCAAAGGTTCATAACCAGGTTTCAGTTATTGAAGAAGAATATCAAACAAATAATCTGAAGTTATTTTCATTTTTAGAAAAAAAAACTTTCTACATATTTTAAAATTATGGTTTCTGTTTCCTTTTCTCTTTCCCAAACAAGTAGTGACCTTTGTCCCAGAGAGAGCTGTTAAACACATGTTTTTATTTGCAGCCGATACAGAGGCCAGTTTGCTGTATCTCACACTTGCCAGGAACACCGTCTGACCTCAGCCTTTGCACCTGCTGCTCACTGTCTCTGGAATGATCTTTCTCAAGATATTTGCTTCGTTCATTGCCTTATATAAAACCCTCCAAGTTTTGTATTCAGCAAAGTCTAAATGTGTTTTTTTATTTATTTCTGTCTCCCTTTAACAGATTATAAATTTCAGGAAATCGAGATTTTTTGTATTTTTATGTTCAAGACTTTGTCCAGAACAAGTTTTGACACATATTGGTAGATAATAATTAAACAATGGTTAATAAATAAATAATGAATGAATAATTTGCATTAAAATTCAATATCCCAATCTTTGATTATAGCAATATGTCTTGTCATCCTTTTTCTCTTTCCATTCTCATTGCTCTTTGATTTTGTAGAGATTTCAGACTCCCAACAACAAATTTTCACTAGGGCTCAAATATGCCTTGCTATCGTTAAAACTATCTGCTTGACCATTTAGACCATTTTTTTCCCATCATATCCTCATTTCCTTCCTATCTATGCCCATTTTCTGTGCCAACTCTGCAAATTCCAACCCTATAAATGAGCTTAGAATTAGATGGGTAAGTGCCCTTGGACCAAAACCCACATTATACATGTAGACAAATCATGATCAAGGAACAGGAATAAGAAAGAAAGGGGAAGGCTGACTATTGGCAGGAACCCTACCCTGCCCCCCCACATACCCATGTAGAATTCTCTTTAGAAAGGTGAGAGTGGGGTGTGGAAATGGTGTTTGCTAGGAACATGGTAGAATGTCTAAGGTGCATGAAATTATCTGTATCCCCACCCTATCCATTCTAATGTGCTCTTGGGGATGGGTACAGAGTGATCTATTTAGTCCCTCACCATTAACTGTCCAGGGCTCTGTTCCTGATTGTCTCCTGAGTAGCTGATTAAAACAAGCATTGGCATTTGAGGCTTAATAAGAGCTTGGTAATGGTTAAATTTTCCTCACGCCTAAGGGATTTCAGAGCACTACCTGAGGGAGGGTCAACAGAAAAAATGAGGCACCTTCCCGGCTGTGAACAACTTGCACCCTTCTAGTTAAAAGAAATTGTAGGGAAAAAAATGACAGTTTTACAGAACACTACCCCCCCAAAAATCCTAAATTATACATTTCTATCTAAAAGTACATGGACTATATAAATGTAAAAGACTTTCTTGCTATTCTCCCCCCACCCCCCATATTCCTTCTCATCCTGTGGAACTCAGTCACAAATGATTGAATTAATTAGAATTCTTGGTGAATGACATTTTCATATCATTTATCTTATTTTATTTAAATAATAATGCAATTCTATTTGAGATGTATTCCTTCAATGTTTATGATGTATGAGGCACAATTCTAAGTGTTTCACAAATACTGTATCATTAAATCTTTAAAATAATACAGAAGGAAGATAATCCTATACTTACATTTTTAGAATGGAATCCACTTTAGCGAGATGAATGAACTGCAGGAGGATGTCTAGCTAATTAGCATAAGCACCAGGGCTTGAACCCAGGGAATGAGGCTCCTGAGCATAATTTTTAAAGTACATTGTTTCTGAAGGATGGTATTTTAAATGGCCATATTATCTAAAAACTAAACTTATGCATGCCTTTGTTTTTACTCCATCATCTTCTCTCTTCTCAACAGTAACCATTATGCAGAATTTCGTTTTTTATTATTAACCTCTTTTTAAAACAGATGTATATTCAGACATGGATCTCGGATTTCCAGGCTCTGATCATTACGTCCGACATAATCTTTTCATTGTCTAAGCTACTTAATTTGCAGTACTTTGCTAAGGAAGACTAGTAAATGAATACTGAGATATGGCAATAGTGAATATCTGTTGCTTTTGTTTCTATGTCTTTATCTGCTTATCTCTGTCTATCTATGTATATTTCTATCTACCCATCTGTCATTTATCTATCCTATTTATTTGACAAATTATAATGCCCTGGTTACTCTGTTGTTAATTTTATAATGCCAAGTGAATCTAATGAACCATTGTGTTCTACTGTCAATGTCACAGATTTTTTAAATTATAGCTTATTAATTGTTTTTCTTAAACAAATTATTTGTTTTGGAATTAAACTGAACATATGCTTTAGAAAGTTATATAATTCTACTGTTGTTAATATTTATTCTTTATAAATAAGCTCAATTTTTTCCCCTCTTCTCATAAATCAAAACTGTTCTGTTGTTTGGAAGCATTTTCCTTCATATGATCAGTGATTTTAAAAAGCAATTTCTATCATTTGAACTGGTGGATGTGTAGTAAACTGTCCTTTAATAGTTATAGTATTTACAAATTAAGCAGAAGCTTTTGTCATTTGGGAATGGTGAAGATGACTGTAACTGGCATGATGATCTTTGACTATTAGTAATATTTGAGAGAGGGAAAGGCAGGAAAAAGGAAGGTCCATCCAGGACGATTGATACTAACTCCTCCAGTTAACTTTTTCTTCTCCAAAGCCTGTCCACCGTGTTTGCATTCTTTCAGTCAACCAGGAAGTATGGTTTGTTATACAGAAGCCAAAAAGGGGTGTGAACATAATGGATAGCGCCCTAATTTCTGGATCAAATGGGCTACTATCAAGTCCTGGTTCCAGTGCTCATTTCTTTTGAGGCCTAGAGCAAGTTATTAACATTTCTATACCTCATTTTCTTCAAATGTAGGATGTGGGGTGATGATTAAACTACTGCTTACTTCATACATTGATTGTGGCAAATCTACATCTTAGTGTTTAGCACTTAGAAAAGTGCCTGGAACCAAGTACCTACCATATAAATACTATGGAATTTCAGAAATGTTCTGGAGTTTGGAACATAGAATTGGTTCCTGACTCTTTATAATTCCACTGTCTTTTCCCCCAAATCACCTCTGGGACTCTAACACATCTATGGGAAGCCCAGCCTCACTGCTGAGGATTTTGGAGCATCCTTCATTTCTGGAACCGTAGATTTGGACTAAATCTGTCACCGGTGGTTTCCTGGCATGCTTATTAAAATAGGTACCTATATTCACTGCCTCTATGTATTTATCAATATGGACTAAAACGTATTTTCCATGCCCATTCTTCCTCTATATTAATGTCATCAAAGTATCAAAGTTTTCTCTTAGTGCTTGACGTTGTTGGTCATCCACCCTCAGTACACAGTCTGCCAGTGGCTTCTATAATGCTACTTTACCATGGGTGGTGGTCTTACCTGGATGCTAATGTGTATTTTATCAACCACAACTTAAATATTGGTATGTCTATGGATTCTATCTTAGTCCAAGTTTCATATTAATCCATATACTTCCTTTGGGTTATTTAATGGCCTTAGCTGTTAATGATTTCTATCTGCTTCCTAATTCATATCTCTCTCATGAGCACTAACCTAGAATCTAGTTGCTAAATAGATGTAGTTATAATCCACAGACTCCTTAAATTGAACTGTTCAGAGCAGAACTCATAGAATTTCCCCACAGACCTAAACTTTTTCATGTCATTCTATTTCAGAAAACTGTAAAAAATACCAATCTAGTTGAAAAGGGTAGACTCCAAGAAATGAAACTTGATTCTTCACATCATACTCATTTCTGCTACACACCTAATTTTTCATATGGCAAGGAAATAATTTTGAGTTCTAATTATAAAATAAATTCCCTACAAATATTCTTTTATTTTTCCATGTACAAGTAACAGTGAGGAAGTCAGGATCCTATGTATTTCCCTAACTGCTTAGATTTATAGCTAAATTTAAAGACCCACACAAACAATAACAACAACAAATGTGAAAGAAAATGTAGTTGCCTCTAACATTTTGTGTAACTCAGTTTAATGTAATTAATCAGCTTTACTTCTGGATACTAGGCCATAATAATTCAGATTTTTGTCATCATATCTGTAATGAATTTATAAAGGTAATCTACACTTGAAGACTAAAAGGAGGAAAGTAAGTACTTCAAAACAAAAATTTGCTGCTAAAAATATTAATTTCTTGTTAATTTAAAAAGAGCTTTTAAAGAAACTATTAATACACGTTTTAAGAACTACGTGTTGTAGCACACAACTACACATGTGGCTGCCAGTGTTTAAAATGCTTCTTAGTGTTATAGATTATATTAAATCTCCTTTAATATTTGGATTATATCATTATGTCTTAAGGGATTTTCAGTGACCATATCTCACTAATTTACTCTTTAAATATCCAAACTAAATGAATTTCTAGGCATATTTTTTATTATTCATGAAAGTTGTAGATGGAGTCTAAATATCTGCATAAACAAGTTAAAAGGTTTTTTGTTTTTTAGGAAAAAAATCCACTGTTATTATTCTCTGGATGTTACAACTATAGAGCTTGTATTGTTATTGACATACTTCTTGAAGAAGCAATACGTAAAAATTTACATACAGAGTAACAGTATTTTTGGTTTGTAATTCTAGGCATTATTTTTTCAGACTTATCCATGTTTACTGCTGGTCATGGAAAAAAAAGTCATGAACCATAAATAACAGAACAGCATTTAGACTCTGAAATTAGTTCTTTAGTTCCACCAAGTCAAAGGCTTGCCTGATGACATTTTATCTGTTTTTCCCTCCACCTTGTGCATTTCAATCTGCTCCAAATTGGTATTGTTACTCTGTTATCTGATGTATAGGATATGCATTTACCATAATCTTGGGGACATGCATACAGCCTCTCTCCTGTGTTGGATTTGGGTTTCTGTGTCTCATACTTGTCAATCTTGGTTTGCTTTCTTGTTTTGATGGAGACTAATTTCCAGTTACTTCTTAAGAGAGGCTACATGCAGGCAGTTTTTCAGAACTTGAATATTTGATGATGTCTTTAACTTATCCTGACACTTGTTTGGATGTTTGGTATAAAATTCTAGGTTATAAAATATGCTTCTGCAGAACTTTCAAGCCATTGTTCCAATGATTCCTTGCTTCCAGTGTTATTACTAATAATCCCAAAGGTAAAATAATTTACAACTCCTTATACATACACTCTTTTTTTATTTTCCCAATATCTGTCTTTTAATTTGTGCATTTTTTATCATTTATATTTAATTTAATTATTTATATATTAATACTTAAGTCTGCCATTTTACTTTTTATATTCTTTTTTCTTTTTACTTTATGGTTTATCTCTTTACATCTATTTTCCCTGAGGAGGACCTTCAAAATTCTCTGATCTTCTCTTTTTTTTTTTTTTCCTCTAGTGTTCTGGATTCACAAGAGGTTCTATTTAATCAGTGTTCTAGGCACAGGGCACAAGGTGGGTCCTTTCTTTCTACTACCTTTTTACTTTTAACATTGGAAAGTTGTCTTGAATTATTTCATTGATAATTTTCTTTATTCTTTTTCCCCCTACTTTTATTTCTGGAATTACAGAGGTTTGGGGAAAATAATTTCTGGAAATAGGATTTATTTGATTTATTCTCTAAGCTGCCTTTTTTTTTTTTTTTTTTTTTTTTTTTTTTTTTTTTTGCTTAACTGGGTGTTTAAATCAGTTAAAACAGATCAGTTAAATAGATCCATTACTTTTCAGTTTTCAAAAGGATACTGTTGTCCTGTTTTTCTCCTTTTCTCATAGTGCTCTCATTTCAGAAAGCTTTATATCTTTTTCTTTTGGTAGACATATTGTTACTTTTCTTGTCAAGTGTAGCTGTATGTATATTCACTTCAGCAGTTTATGAGATAAGAAATATATTTCAAAACTTTAAAAAATAGAACTGCTGGGCTTGTTTTTTTAGATATTTCTTCACATTATATTTTTCGGTTTGATATTTGGCACTCAATTTTATTTACCACACAGGAAACCATTTGTGTTAAAGAAAGGATTGTTTTTAATATAAATTTCCAGTATTTCATTAAACATTGTCCATTTTCCAATATTTCATGACTACATATTCAGCCAATAATTAAAGTGATGAAGTACAAGTTAGTTTTCCTTTATAGTTCTTAATGATACATTATTTTTCCACTTAGATTATTTTTCTAAAATTGTTATCATCAAAAGCGAAGGAACCATATGATGTAGTTATTTTGGGTAACAAAATCTTTTATCTGGATGGAAAAGCTATAGAATAAAAGAATAAGATGAACAAGAATATCTTCACTGTAGAAATTTTCAAGACAGAAATGCAGAGAGTTGATCACATGGGGAAAAAAAAGATCTAGAGAGATAATATGACTTGTCAGAACTCAATTAGCTGGGTGGTTGCAAGCTCCTGTAATAAAACCCATGTAACCCTAGTGCCACATCATCATAGTTATGTATTTTTTTTTCTGAGCTTTATACCCCTTACATTCAAGAAGAATTAGATCTGTAGTACATTCTGTGGTCATATTAGAGGTGCTTTTATTTTAACTTGGTAATTTTTAGCCCATTGTAGCTTACTAATCAAAAAAAAAAAAAAGAAGAAATAAAAAGAGCTAATAGGATTAAAGTCAATGTTATTGATCTTCAGGAATTCTGCATCATGGCTTAATATAAATGCAACTAAGATAACACAACTTGAGGGAGGGGCAAAGTAATGTTTCCATGAAAGAAAAATATCATAATTGGTATTTTTTAATTGAAATCAAAGGTTATGTGATAGATAAAGAAAACATGTTCAAATGATTAAGGATTATTTTTTAATGAAAAGATCCAGTATTCCTCAGGTATAGCATGAATTGTGAATCAAAGGATCATATCTAGTTAAACAACCACATTAGGGCTATTTATGTTGAAAATGGAAAAAAAAATCTCATTTTCACATTGTTAATTACATTGAAAACATATTTTAAAATCCTTTTTCTCATACAGACAAAATTAATCTGTAAGTAAAGTACAGTAGTGTAATTATCCCTGTTGACAGTGGGTAGGGATCTAAGATTTAGGAAAGTGAAGTAATTTGACCATTAACATAACTCTAATCACCAGGGCCTGGACTAAATAATAAATAATATGATTTAAGTTTCCTGCTCTTTATAACAATCCCTTTTGAGTAATATTTGTATAAATTATATAAAAAATAAAAATAGCGTGTGCATGTGATGGGATAAAAATGTTATTTTTAACTATAAGTGAGGATGCTCTTCCCTCCTTATATCCTAAACCAAATTTTATATGGGATTAACAGGACTAGACACTTTCCACTTTAAAAAGCAATGTCTTGTTTAAAAGGTTATATTTTTCTGGTTTCAGTAGGTCATATTCCAAACATGACAATTGAATCAATCCACTCTCATGATTCTCCTGTCTTTTGTTAAACGCATATTTGTGAAAAGTTCTCCTGCTGTTGACTAATGAAACTGAATCTAACGTGAGGCCATGGTATCTTTTGTGTATTCCAGGCCTCAGATGAAAATCTTCTAGACTTGCAATATATTGTTTCTAAAAATGAACTAGAGAATATAATTTTTATTTAAAAAATACAATGTAAAGATGCAAGTATATGAAATGTCCTTGCTGAAAAATTTGCTTTATTGTATCATAATAAATAGGCAAGCCTTTTACATTTCTAAAGTCTGTTTTATGAAGGCACCATTTATTGGTGACTTAGAGAGCTGTAATTAGATGATAACTATGTCTCCCTGTGGACCTGAATGATTGTTGACTGTTAAGAGTCTAAACTTGCCATCCACAGGGACTTCCTATTTTATCTCTAACTGACGGAGAGGTAGGCAAGAGACTGTGTACATTTCAAAGTTGTTCTTGGCTGCCTGGATGATAACTCATCTTGATTTTGACTTACAGAAAACTGCTTCTTTTTCCAAGCATTCTTCCATTTTGTGTATTTATGAAAAAGTAGAAAATATGAAAACATAAATTCAAAACCTGGCTTTTCTCCTGACCTATCTGAACCATCAGTTGCTTTGCCTGTACATGAAGGTCATATTCTTTACTTATAATACATTTTTGAAATCATCATCAGGTCCAAATATTTAATACAAGCATGCTTTGCAAGCCTTAAAATACTCTGAAACACAAAACAATAGTAGTCATAATAATGTAGTTTTAAAAATGTGCCAATGATTTTCTTCAGGACTTAAAAAAATTCCCACAGGCCTAAGGAAAACCAGTCTTCAAAATAAGTATAATAGTAGACTTTCAGGCATAACAGAAACAGAAGCCCCAGAATTTGGCCTAAAGTAAATGACTGCTGATTATAGAGTACTGGGAAATGCATCTTCATGAAATCCCAACCAATGTGCCACTTGTTACTAAATCTCCTTATGTAAGCTGCCTTCATGATTGTTTCATAAACTTGTTCTCTTAAGATTGTGTTGTTTGAAGTTTGGAGATATATTTAACTCTATGCTTTGGTTCCTAGAGAGACAAATTATGAGAAAAATGAAAGAAAAGTCACAAAAATACACCAAAAATGGCAGTTGACAAAGGTTATCTACTGTGGCTTCTCACTGTAGTTTATGAAAACTCCTCTGAGCCTCTTCTGCAATAACCAACTTCTGTCCACTACAGTGACTGATCATTAGGGAATGGCAGAGATGCTGTCACACGGTGCAAGCTAGGAATAATATGTTTGGTGCCAAGGTGATCCATGATGGTGGGTTTTGTTACCTACCTGTCCAATTGTACACTAGATGGACAAGTGCAGCAGTTACAAACATAGAAGGGCAAGATGACATTTCCGAGGATCTTTGTCTGCATCTGAATCATGGCAAAAATAAAGCCATCCAGTCTTCCATGGTCTAGCATAGGTACTGACACAGAGTGAAGGGAATTTATAATGATGACAATCTAGAATAATGGAGGGAGAGAGTCTGGTATCAACTGAGACACCAAGACCAGATACAGGGGTAGGGACCCAGATTTATCCACATATTCTTTCTTTTCTAAGTTTACCCAGAAAAAGAGAGCAATGTGGATCCTGGAAGAGTTGTTCCCAGATGGATGACTTTATTATATGCAGCAAGTGGACCCTAAATCAGCCATTGGTAGAATACTGTTCAAGCTGTATTTGTTAATGAGTCCAAGCTCATACTGCTTGGGCAGGACTGGCCAATAAATTGAGAGATGAGTAGTTGGGGTAATAAATAGTGACTTTATCTGGAAAGTCAGTAGTCTGAGAAGATGGTAGGCTAGTGTCCCAAAGAAGCATCTTACCCAAGTTAGAATTTGGGCTTCCTTCATATCAAAAGGGGAGACAGTGTGGCTGTTTGTTGCAAACTTCTTGGTGTCAGAATCCTTTGTTCTTTCAGCTGTCCATGCGGGTCAGATCATGATGTTCCTATAAACCTCCAATAAGACAAATATTATTCTCTGATCTGCAATTTTTTATCTCTTTATGAATAGAAAAGTGCTGTATCTTTAAGGTGAGAACCTTGAGAATGGGCTATCCTGTATATTTCAGACAATGGGCAACATTCCTAACCTGTAGCAGAAACAACAGAATTTAAAGATTAAAATAAAAGAAACAGACCCAATATGGAATCAGATTTGTTCTTCCCTGTTCCATATTTTTCCACACAGATCCCACCTAAGGACAGAAGCGTTTCTCCCAGCTGTCCAAATGTTACGTTTTATGTTTCACAACTGGGTCCTTATGCTAAAATTGCCCTGCACAGCCTCACTTAAAATAAATCCTCTCCCCAGAAACAGCCCACACTCAACAACCAGTCATCTGTTTTACTCCCTCATAGGTCCTATTGCCCAGAGCATTCTAAGTAAATTTCCTTTAGGCAAATCACTGTCTCAGAGACCGTTTCCCAGGAGTACAAACTATGGCAAACTGCTTTCCAAAAAAATGCTTGTGGAGCATATTTGGCATGAATACATCTCAAAGTTAGAAATAAATCTCTCTTTCCCCTGCACACATACCAAAAATGATATTCACCATCCTTAGAATTAGACTCCAAAAATCTCTAAACAGTGAAAGTCTCCCTGAATAGTTATAACCTCATTCTATAACTAAGGTCTTGGTTATGCCTTACCGTTTGCTATATCTGCATCCTTATATGTACTTTTATCTGTCTTCTTGTTTAGTCAATTTATACTTGTCTATTAAGTATCAGCTACACTTTCATCTCTTTAAAATCTATAATTTTTATTGACTTAGATATCTTGTGTGTACTGAAAAATATTCTGAATACTTCTGTAAAAGCATGTTAAACATCATGGTGCTAACAGATACAGTTGCTACCCTAGTGTGATGTACATTCCTTAAGGCCAGGCACCAAATCAGAGAGAGAGAGAAATAATTATATGGTTGTGGCTCTGGAATTTAAATGTCTTTCGCTGTTGTGAGGAATAAGAGATTTATTGGCATAAATCTAAATTCATGTGAAATAAATCTATACCTCCAAGACCTAGCTCAGTGCTTCCCAAACAAGTGATTATTTGTTGAACAAATAAATAAGTGAATGACTAAGTGAATGGTTGACTGACTGAAGAAAGGGCAGACTAAATTCAAATAAAACAATAAAGAAATAATAGTTTCCCTTATGGTTATATTTCCATAAGACTAATGTGTTTATAAAACTATTGTATTTAATGTTTACATTAGATTTTTTTGGTTAGTAATTATTGCCATTTACTAGCTGAGAAAAATGCATTTCTTGGATTTGAGTAATTTTCCACAGTTACAACTCTTAAATGGTACTTAAGACCATAATAAAATTATCTGTCAATTCTAGTTATTTTATAGATAGACAGACATACAGAAAGATAGGTAAATGTGTGTGCATTTTTTTTAAAGAATAGTGAGTTTGAGGTGCAAAACAAGGTATGAATGTTGATTGTTGCAGAGGAAATAGAAAGAATGACATGACTCCAAGTCATATTTTGAAGGAAAACTCAGTCAGCTAGATGTATTGGCTAGTTAGCTATTGGGAGAAAAAGCTATGGATTAATCAATGCCAATAACAGGTTTTTAGCCTGGGTGAATTGGAGAATGGTTGTTCAATTAACAGAACTATGAGAATCAAAGTTTGGAGTTAGTCAGAGGGGAAATTAAAAATTACTTGTAGAATGCCGACTTTAAGGTCATTTCAGGGCTTCCCAATGGAAATTCAAGAAAGGAGTTCTGGGGAGATGAGATGAGGAATCACATTGATGCTATTAATATATTTACATTAGAAGTTTAAAAATGTGTGTTTTGGAAGCTTTATTGACCATAAAATGTGTGAGGCTTTATGTTCGCTTCAAATCAAAGACAGTCAATGTGATGAAAAGAAAGCAGGCTGGAGCCCATATTGTGACTGTGGGCTCTTTCATTTTAAATTATAATAGATAATACACATGCGGTACATCTATACTGACTTCAAAAACTCGTAACAAACAGCCAGCTTCTTCTGTATAGCACAGGGAACTATATTCAATATCTTGTAGTAACATATAATGAAAAAGAATATGAAAACAAATATATATGTATGTATATGTATGACTGAAACATTATGCAGTACACCAGAAATTGACACAACATTGTAAACTGATTATACTACAATTTTTAACAACTACAAAAAACCTCGTAATGTAGTGAATTTCAGTGTAAATTTTTGTAATTTAACAAAAGATTAAAATAAGTTGTTTTGTCATCTATTACCTTCCGGCATTTTCTAGAATCATGCTTCATGTGACCTGGGTCAAAATCATTATTGCGTTGGAATTGCAACAAATAAAGCATAACCAACTTTTCAAAGAAGAAAAATATACTGTGTACAAAATAAATAAGGAAAACTTTCATTTTCCTTATCCCTTTTGGCTTCCTTATAAATCTGGAATTTTATGTTCCATTTTAATAGTATTTTAATAGTAATAAGACATAGAATCAGGATATTCTGCTTTCCTTTTTGAAAAGATTCCCTTGTTAAAATTTATATCAGCCTTGGGGTTTACTGTAATAGTATATGGTGCAGTGCTCTTTTTATAATTCATCTCATTCACATGACACATATACCCTCGACACATAGAATGTACATAGGCATAGGATAATACATATCAGTTCTTCAGTGTTTATAACCACATGATGGGTTTTCAGAAAGAGAAAAAATAACCTTCTTTCCTACAAAAATGATGACTTAAAAAAAGTTGTGAGAGCTATTTTTTCAGTAACAGCAGGTTCCAGAAGTGAGCAACAGCAGAATCCAGTGATGACAGTGAGCTGATGGTAGTCATACCCGTGGCCACCATAGGGCAACCCTCCACTCTGACTGAGCTTTACCAGTCAAGCTATGGTACCTTATACAAATCACGCCTAACTGTTTTGATTACATTTTAATTGGCTACATTTTTAGTCAATACATCACTTTCTCTCTATGTTCCTCCAGACAGGCAGATTTATAGTTTGAGATGGTATTGTTTAACGATGAAGAACACAGTTGTTGGTTCCAACCAGATCTGGGTCTTCCAATTACCAGCTTCAAAACCTTGGACTTCTATTACCTTTATCAGCCAGAATTTTCAATTAATAAAATAGTAACTATAAATTAGCTGCCTTACAGATTTGTGGTGATTAAAAGTCACTGCTCCTATAAGCATCTAATTCATGGCTGGGCCCATAGCAGGGGACCAACAAATGTTAATTATTTTTTACTAATGCAATTATAATTACTATTAGAAAGGGTATTTTATTCAAGCAAAAATTATATTGAAAACTTCTGGTGGAATACAAATGGAAATCCAAAAGTTTTCAAAAATGTAGGCTTTCCTGATCTCTGAAAAATTAAGACATTTAATAGACCTAAAATGATGTATATTGCCAGTTTGAAAAAAGTTATATGGCTAACAGAGTACATTAAAATAGTAAAAATATAATTTCTAAGGAATACAAATCATAGTTAAACACTCAAAAATAATACATTTCTTTAAGATTAAAAACAAATCTAACTTTATTTACAGTGGTTCATAGCTTTGCATTGTTCATTATAATTTACTGTAGAAATGAATATTAATTGAAAATTCCTATTGAAAATATTTAACATGTCTCTGGAATAATCACTTATTACAGTAAATTTTATTTATATAGCTTTGAATTATTTTTACATTTATTTTGTTGACATAAAATATAATTATCTTATTTAGATAGCACTTCGGGACTTTTTAAAAATCTGAACATCAAATATTCTTTGAAAACATTTTTTTCCTAAATAAAAAAATAATGCCTCTAAAATTTGTGTGTATGTGACATAGGATTCTAAAAGGCAAACATAATTTTGAGAGTTATTTATGGCATAAAAACATACAAATATCTTCTTATTTTTATTTCTTAACCATCTTAGAAAAAAACAGAGTACTTGTAAAGATGTTACACGTATTGACCATAACAGAAGTAGTAGATTGTACATTTAAGGAAGAACAAGACATACTAAGATTTTGCTAAGGGGAATTCTAGCACATCTGCACAATTCTAAGCTGCAAATACTAAGCCCTAGATTTTGTGACCTCACATTTGAAAACATATAAAAGTTACCCAATTTTCAGAGACTTCACTTCCACAGATGTCCTTTCATCTTCTACAAGGAGTACCGTGTCAGGAGGATAGTTCTTTTACTCTGTGGTATGTGGTGGTGGTTTTCATTTTTTGTTTCCCCTTATGTCATGATACTTTGTCAGGTGGCAGAAGTTTCACATTGATTTCCACCAGTCATATTTCCCGTGGTTCCTTCTCCCTTTGCCAAAAGTTTTCACTTGCTAGTTCTGAACATTGTCAGTGTGGCTTTGGGGGCATCAGTTGTTTCAGGCAGTCTTAGAACCTTCAGATACACACCTAGACTCATTAACAGCAAATCTTTGATTTTTTTCTATTTCCCTTAGTTACGGCATCTAATTGTTCAACAGCGTTGGCAGGGTATTTATCTTGTCTCCGAAGCTCCTCCTGCTTGGCCAAATACTCGAATTCCAGTAATTGGTCCTGATCAATTGTTCACATCTGCTAAGGAGAACATTCTTAAACAGGGTAGCAAGCTGGAGCTCTTGCTAGAACCCTGGAGGTCGTACAGTGGACTTCTCCTCCATCTCCAACTCCTCCTCCAGGTTCTCTGCCTCTTGTAACAGGTTGTTCTCGGAAGAGTCATCTTAGCTGTTGCCTTAAATGAGCTCGCTCCTTGCAGAGTAGCTGCACCTGGGCAGGGTCTGGCCCCGCCCCCACCCCACCCCTACCCCGCCCCTGCCCCGCCCCTCCCCTAACTGCCCGAGGCGTTTCCCAGCTCTCCCTGCGCCGCCCCGCCTCCAGGCTGTTAGCTCCGCTCCTAGCGCCTCAGGAGGCCGCTGGGCTTGGCGTCCCGCTTTGGCTAGTCCGGTTCAAAGAGACCACAGACAAGCTATTTGGTTCCAAGAAACCAATTAAAAATAAGTGTTTTGTTTTATTTTGTTTTGTTTATCCTTGCCACGTTTGGGAAGAAACACCCTTGACCTGAATTGTAAGAGCGGAATGAGGAACTGGGAGCCCTGAGGCCTGGATGCCGGGTCACGAGCTCAGGTAAGACTCCCCGTAATGAAACAGAAGTTCCTTACGTGATCAGACTGAGGACGCCAACCTTCTATTTTTTTTTTTTTATTATTATTGGTTCATATGACTGAGTATTTTTCTACATCAAATGTTTAAAGTTTATATATAGATAAAAGTTTATATGTATACATATATATTTTTTATACATGTGTATGTTTGTACATTTTATGTTTTAAAAATACCTTGTACACCTTGGGCAAAATCATGGGTTTCTGAAAACACTGCTATATTGTAGAGTACAACAAACGGCAATTCCTGTGTTAAATTAAAATCGGTTGCTTTTCATGGCTTGTGATGGTAATGTGGATTCCAGTGTGAAAAAGTCTGAAGACATCACATATCCAAAACTAAGATAATGCTGAGTGGCAGTTCGGTTAGTCTTTCTTATGCAGGAAAAGAAGAAAAGGTGTATTGTTTTTGGCAGAAGTAATTAAGCCTCACTTAGCTTTTCTGTTCAATGTCTGAAAGCGCATGAGTGATATTAGAGGAACAAAAAAAGACTGGTGCTAGGTAGAGACTAAGGCACCTCCAATTTTGTGATTGTTGTAGATGGAAAAATATGTAGCTTGAGCCTCAAATTCTGAAGACTGTTTACATATGTGTGTGTATATATATATGTGTGTGTGTGTGTATATGTGTGTGTGTATATATATGTGTGTGTGTATATATATATGTATTGAACTTACTATTGGAATGAAAGACACCTCAGTGACTCAAGTCTGGGAAGATTTCATACCAAACACTTTGATGCTGGAATAGGTTTAAGTCTGGTCCACAGCCAAACACCAATGTTCTTATTCTGTGTATTTTCAAAATCAGCTCACTTTCTTTCCTTCCCTTTTCTCTCTCTCTGTCTGTTGTGCTTTATTAGTATATGTCTGTTTTCATATTAGATGATGGGTTATAGACAATAGCTGCCATCTGGCAGATGATAAATTCCTTTGAGGAATGTTATAGTTAAATTTTTAAGGTTTTTAATGTAAAATTCTATTTAAATGATTATAGACCATTATGTTAAGGATAGTACATCTTGAGAATAAAGTGTTTTTTCCTAGTTAACACCAAGTAAGTTCCAAAAAAAAAAAAATCAATAACATGGAATGTATTAAGTGCTTAAGAAAGTTTTTCTATTAAAAAGAAAGCAACCTTAAGTTGTAATCTATATTGGGATTCAGGTTCATGTTGTGCAGTTCTACATTTATTGGTTTTTCATTGCTGGGTGACAAATTACTCCAAGCTTAGTGGCTTAAAACAACACACATTTATTGTATCATATTTCTGTGTGTTAAGAATCTTAAGCACAGGTTAGTTAAGGGACCAGTTTCTTAAAACACCGCAGCCAAAATCGCAGGTGCAGGTCCTCTTCCAAGCTCATTAGCATCATTTAAAAATAAACCAGACTTAAAGAAACTATTCAAAGAGAGTATTGTTGTGGGCAGAATGCACCAATCTCAGGATCTAACAGTGTCTCAGAATAAAACGGGAGAAGGCTTTTTTATAGAGATGGGAGGACAGAGCTGGCAGGAGCTGTGTGGGAGAAAGGAATAGGTGGTGGTGTTAGCCTGGGGCTTTAACAGATGGCGTTGCTTTTGGTGGTTGGCTCATTCCTGAGATGAATTGCTAAGGGGCGCAGGCAGTGTTCTGCACCTTAGTGCTTGCCTAGTCTTGGGGGCAAGACAATCTCAGGATTGCTGGAAAGTGTGGACAGACTAAAAGATGGCAAATAAGAACTAAAGAAGGTAGAAAAAGGGTAAGACTATTTGTAATGAAAGTGGTATGTGGAAGCTAATAATATTTCATGAGCTTTTTAGAAGTTCCTTTGAAATAGTGATGTGAACTAAGGAAATTATTTAGGGATTTGGGGCCAAACCTAAACATGTAGGTATGAAACATATACGCTCATGAATAAAGTGCTGTGACTGACATAATTTCACCAGAGGATGGAAATTGGCGATATTAAGAAAACATGAAAAGCTTTGAGGGTTCAGACATTAACTAACGCTGAATTCTAGACTTTGTCATTTGAGCTTTACAACACACCCATCATTATAATGATTTGAACTCTGAAGTATCTTCTCTAAGAATGCAATGATTCATTTGAAATTGTTCTCTTTAAAATTTGTACAGTGATAAGCTGTTCACTGACTATGTAAATTCTCTATGGTATAATCTAACTTTCTTCATCTCTTTCCCCCAAATACCTGGATATGGGCTGATTTTAGGAAAGAATTATGAAGCAGTACAATATTGTCTTCGAATCACTCACTAGCTGATTGTCTTTCTTGCTTTTTCAGCAAAACTTGGTAAAAGGTCATTGATTTTAAAAAAACTTAAGGTGGCATGTTATCTATAGTCTCAGTACACACATAAATAGTACCATCTTCTTATTTTACAATATGGCATTTAATGAACATGCACAATCTAATTTTTTCACACATTTAAGTTGACAGCACATCCTGCATACATTGTGTTAGATGATGTTAGTACACTGTTTATTCAAGACAGTGGAGCAAAAATAACCCTTATCTTGATGTTGTAAGCCAAAATGGAAAATTATAGTTTCCAGAATTTAAGAGGCATTTCTCAGTGGAAAGGAAAATTAGGGTTTTTTTTTTTTTTTTTTGGTATTGTCAGTTTTTTCAGATAAAAGAATTAATTGAAATTGTCGGCAATCATCTGAGTCATGTATTTTCATAAGCATGTGAACATTAAAGTTTTAATGTACATCTGGAAACCGGAGGGATTGTCTTGCTAAGTGGTGTGATCTGGGGGGATTTACTTCTGAACGAAATGGTGGCAGTTTGGGAAGGAGACAGTCCTATTCCAATTTGCTTCACGTCGTCATTTTCCTTAGGCTAGCATGTTGAATTCTGAAAAGAAAAGAAGCATTTCTCAGCACACATAAACACAGAAGATATTGTACGAGTTCCTTTGGAATACTAATTCAAATTGCAATCTTTTAGAATGAAGAAAATGGATATAACTTTCTGTTGGGAAAACAAGAAACATAATCTTTAGAGTTCATCACAAACAGGATGAATACATTCTTCCTTGCTGTCCAAGCATATGGAATTCTAATTTTGTTCATAACTAATGTAGCAATCTCTGGGAAAGATAGCTTTTTTCTTAATACTCCTGAAGGTTGGGGATCATTATTTAACCTACCTATGGCCAATGAAACATACAGGGAATTCCAGTGGGAAAGTTCAGGGATAGCCTTTGGAAAATTCTAACAGAGACAGACGCCAGAGAATTCTTTACTGGCCCCATTCCTTTTCCTTTCTTTCCACCTTGTAACTGATCAATTGTCTGGAATTAAAACAGCTATCTTGTGATCCTGAGTTGAAAATCTTATTAATTAAAAAATCAACAGCTATAATGGTCCAGATGGAATCTGGAAAATGCTTAGTTTCTTGGTAATATTAATAAGTGATTAACTCTCAACCTTCAGACCCCTTAGTAAATATCATCCATACCAATAATAGCTCTTTTCAGTTGGCTGCTGTTGCTTCCAGCTGAATGTGTGTCACTGATGCAGCAGTTCGAGGGGAACTGGGAAGGAATCCTAACCAACTGGCTGACACAGAGATAAAAGGGCTTTAGCCCATGGACAGGTCAGTACTGAACAGCAATTAGATGTTGAGAAAGAAGGCAGAAGCCTGTGTCCACAAAGGAGTGAGTCAAAATGAGAAGTGTGTTCGGGAGATTTTGTGTATCAGGTACAGGAGTTCCAACCTTGAGTAAAATGGAAGTTTATAAGAAACTATCCAGTTCTTCAAACATTATTGTTGTCTTTGCAGTAGCTGAGAAATTATTTAAAAAAACACATAAATTTCATGTGTGAGCATATATAATCCTGATTTCCTATAACTGAAACTAACTTGGCTGGTGGAATAATTTTGGTAATTCATGGTAAACTCAGGCACATCTCGCTTATACTCACTCTCTCTTGGGTCCCTGGTAAAGGAATCAGCATTCACATCTTTCAGGGTGACATGTGCGTTGCCAGAAGGCCTGCAGCGCAGCATGGTGTAAGGGCTGATCTGCGTGCCTGTCTGCGTCTCTGTTCTTCCCTTTCTAGACCTGCTCAGATCTAAGTCATCCTGAAATGCATGGGCAGGTCTTCCTCTGTCCCTGTGGCATTAGCTGCTTATAACCCTCATTTCTGGGCAACATCTAGTGGTTCAGAAACCTGTAAATTATCCTCTTGTGAATGTTGAAGGGTCTTTTTTTCAGTTTTTTTTTTCCATCTCTTTATATACCCCTTTTAGTGTTCACAGTTTTCCCTACACTTCTTAAGCAAATGGTTCTAACAGTTGAAATGTAGCTTTTAAGATCTTGTTCCAGCAATTTTCAGGAAGTTTATTGTAGGGTTCAAAAATAAATAATTTATTTATTTTTTTATTTTCCTTGCCTTAAACCTAGTGCTTATATAATTACTGCTTTTTAAATTTTGTTGACAGAGAGGGATAACCTACATTGAAAAAAACACATAGCTTAATATTTACCAGGCACTTCACTCTTCACGGACTACCTCATTGCCCGAATGAGGAACGAAGTTCTTGAACTTGGGCAAAGGGAAGAAAATAAAAATGGCTTTAGTATATATCAAAATAAAAATGTGTAATCATATTCATAAAAATAATCCACTTTCCTGAATCTGTCAACTTAAGGACATATGTCCCCAAACCTTCTGCCTGTGCTTTTATCAATATAGTATGGGTTGAATTCTGTTCCCCCCACATTCATACGTGGAAATCCTAACCCTCAGTGTTGCAGTATTTAGAGATGGGGCTTTGGGGAGGCAGTTTAGTTGAGATGAGATCATGAGAGTGGGGCTCTTATGGTGGAATTAGTGCTCTTAGAGGAGACACCAGAGACCAGCTATCCTTCCTCCCTCCCTCTCTCACCCTTCTTCCCTCTCTAAACCTCGCTTTTTCACTCTCTCTGTCATATAAGGGCACAGGAAGGAGGTGGGTATCTGCAAGATAGAAATCTCCCCAGAAACCAACCTTGCGGCATCCTGATCTCAGGCTTGCAGTGACCGGAGATTTGAGGATGTGAGGGTCCATTTTTGCAGCTGCACGGCCTGTGGCGGTGTGTCCTGTCAGCCCAGGCTCAGTGAGACAGAAGACCCCCCCGCCCCATGAATGGCGCCCCCTTGTGCCCAGTCAGGCCCTCAGTCACAGGAGCAGGCCTCGCTCTTTTGCACACCAGTTTCACCTCTGCTGGATCATTCTAATCAGAATACAGATTTAGAAGAGCATTCATTTATATCAAACCACTCTTTGGCTTCTGCCCGATTTCTTGACTCTTATTTGCTATATTTGAAAGCCAAGCTCACTGGAAGACATCTGTATTTGCTCATTCTACCTTCCATTTTCTCCCCAGCCCACTCTAGTCAAGAGTTTGTCTCTACCAATGTTCTGAACAGCTCATGGCAAGTCAGTGGTAACCCACAGATGGCAAGGTCTGACGTTGCTCCACTCCTCAGCAGTGTCTGGAGACAACTGATCACTCCCTGTGTTAAAACAAAGAGACAATTAAAAAAAAAGTTTCTTACCTCAGTTACCAGGATGTCATATGCTCATGTTTTTTCCTCAACTTTTGACCATTCCTCCTCAGTCTCTTTTGCTGGATTCTGTTTTTGTTCTTTCCTTCAAAATGGTGCAATGCCCCAGACTTCTGCAAATGAAGTATTTTCTCCTCTTAAGTCCAGATCTTCACTGGATGATCCCTCATAGCTCCACCACTTTAAATATTTCTCCCCTGAGCTAATCATTCATATATCAAGCCATTTATTGCACATCATGACTTGGATCTATAATAAGCAGTCAAAAGTTACCATGCATAAAATTCAACTCTTGTTTCTCCCTACAAAGACCTCTTAGTAAGTGGAGCCACAAGTTTTTCTAGAAAAAATTGCATGATGCTATTTTAAACTCCTTTCTTACTCTCTCTCATAAACTATATCCAATCTGCTATCATATCAGGTCTGCAGTACATTTACAACATATCTGAAACCAACCACGTCTTACATCTTCTTTCAGTACCATCCCATCCTAAACCAACATGTTTGCTTTCCTAGAATGAATCAATAACCTTCTAATTGATCTTCTTGCCTCCACTTTTAGCTTTCTTTGATCTTTTCTCTACAGGCTGTAGAGATCCACTTAAAATCAGTCTGATGCAGAGTCAACCAAAATGTTTTTGTCATGCTAGAAATAATATCCTTATCAAGACCTATGAGTCCCAACATGACCCAATCCATGGGTAATGTGTCTCATTTCATCTTCCATAATTATTTCTTGCTTTATGGTATCCAAAACACTGCACTCCCTATTAATTATTGAATGAGTTAAGCTCCTATCCCTGTAACATTCTGTTCCCATCAAACTAGAAACTAACTCATTCCTGACTTCGTTTGTATCACTGCTTGAAAGTCTCCTCAAAAAGGACTTTTCTCTCATCATTTTATCTCAAGCAGCACTTCCTAGACTTTTCAATTCTCTTATCTTTTAAACTCTTCATGTAACTATATGTGGTAGAGTTATATAAAGATTATATATATAATGTGTATATAAAATGTTCTCTTTGTCCCCTACTTCTCCATTTTTAAGTAAGATACATGAGGACATGAATGTCACCAGTTATTTTACTGGAAAACAATGGCTACACACATTGTACATCTTGATTAATATTGCCAAATTCCTCTATGTATAGGTTGGAACCATTTTATTTGCACTATAAATGCAAGACTGAGCTTTGCAGCCTCCCCTCCTTGATGTTATGGATCACTCTTTGCTAAACTGATAAATGAAAAAAGATCTCTCCTGTGAGTTACATTAAACATTTTCATAGGTTTAGATGTGTTTCTATTTCCTTTCTTTGTCCAAGTTTCTATTTTATTATTGGCCTTTTCCTGTTTGAATGAAAGTCTTTAACTTTTTTAAAAAGCTGTGAATATTTTATTCTTGATGCTTAAAAATTAAATTTTTGGATCAACTACTTAAAGGTGTAATGTATAAAATAAAATTAAATATTGAAACTGTGTAGGTTAGTGAGTTTTGATGAAAGTATACATCTGAGTAACCAAGTCTGTAATCAAAGTATGAAACATTTTTACTACCTCAAAATATAGTTGCTTTAGACAGGTCAGTGTGCTGTAACAAAAATACCATCAACTGGGTAGGTTCAAAAATAAATATCAAGTTCTCATAGTTCTGGAGGCTGGGAAATCTGAGATCAAGATGGGCAGTGTGACTGGGGTCTGGTGAGGACCCTCTTCCTGGTTGCAGACAGCTGTCCTCTCACTGTGTTTCATACAGTAAAGAGAGGGCACCTGTCCCCTCCTATTCTTTTAAGGGCATTAATACCATAACGGACTCCAGGCTCATGACCTCATGGAAACCAAACCACCTCCCAAAGGCCCACCTTCAAACATCATGATTGGGGTACATGTTTCAACATAGGAATTTTGTGGGGACACAAACACTCAGTCCATAACAGTACACTTATGCTACAATCCCAAGAGTGGTCACAGAAGCTTTATTTGTAATATCTAAAAACTAGGGTAAAATACAACTCGAATGTTTAGTATCCAAATTGTCAGCGAATCCATATATTGATTTTTCCCTTAGCTGTTCATCTCATTTTCCTGCTTATTTGCAAGTTTCTTAATTTTCATTGTGTATGGACCTTGGGTCAAAAATAGTAGATATTGAAACAGTTGATCAGAGTTTATGGTCCAACATTTTGAGCAAATCAGTATTTAACGTTTGCTGATGGATATGTGTGTGGACTGGGGAGTCTGCTCTGATTTAAGGCAGTTTTTAGGTCCTGGATGACTAGGGTTGTGTGGATAGTTAGATCTTTCTCTGGTCTCCCTTCTTTGTAGATGCAGAAGGTGCCATAGATATGTGGAGGGTTTATCACTCTGAGACAGGACTTTTTTTTTTATATATAAGCCTGTGTCCTCCATTGTCTCATTTTTCTTGCTGGTGGCTTGAATAGATAAAGGTGAGCATGGGGTTCTCAGCATAAAGTTCCATGACTCACCACGTGGAGAAGAGCCAGTCAGTAGCAGGAGCCAGTAGATGACTGAGAGAAAACTCCTCATCTATTTACTCTCCTCTATTTTTGGCTTCACTTGTTCCATGTCCTAGCCTTTTCTAATACACTTGAAACATATGATGTTGGCAGTTGTTTTAATGTTTCTAATATGAAAGGAGAACAAAGAGAACATGTTTCTCTATTTGCAAATTGATATAGCATGCTTTAGTGTTAGGTATTTATGTTATATGTGGAGACTTTTACATAGAAATTTTTAATTTTATGAAAAACTTTACCAGAAAAAAATTGAAACTAACAATATTCTGATATAAGTAGCATATTGTGTAGTCTCCATGTGTTCATGCTTTTCACATCTTTCTGTAATTGATTCATTGTTTCATACTGTTCTGGTTGAAAAAACTGCTTGCTATGATTTCTATTCTCTTAAATATGTTGAGACGTTTTTTTGTGATCTTACATATGATCCCTTCCTGGAGAACATTCCATGTGGACTTGAAAAGAACGTGTTTTCTGCTGTTTTTCAGTAGAAAGTCTCATTGATACCCACTAAGTCCAATTGCTTTACTGCGTCATTTGAGGCCACTTTAATCACAAAAGTAAAACCGGCCAGGGGGAGATGGAAGAGCAGTCCAGAGGAAGTTGTTGCCTCTGAGATGCGCAGCTAAGTGTCTTGTGACAAGCAGGAGGACACATTTGCAGGAGGCTCAGCTGTCTGCCAGAAGATCTGTGCACACAGTGGTGGAGATCAAAGATGAGCTTTCATCCGTTAGGTGTTTCTGCATCTGTTAACAGATATAACAAGATCAGCATTCAGAGAGTACTATCTCTTGCTTTTTGTCTGCCTTCCCAATCTGAAACTAGTTATTTTGACCAATTATAGTTACTTGGGATAGGACAGGGAAGGGAGTTCTGGGAAATGTAGCTATCATTCAGTTGATAGTAGAATAATTCAGTCTAGAGATTGCTTGTTGTTACATAACACATCATTCAGAATCAGTTTTCTTATTAAACTATGTGCAGATGAATCCTTGTATCAATACTTAATAAATCAAATAAAATCAGCATCTCCAAAGACATCATAGCTGCTAGACCATCCATTAAAATAAAAAGAAATGCTAAGAGGGAAGACAGACCTTTTGGAAAGTAAAAATATATTAGCCAAATTACATATAACAATAATTGCAGTGCTGAAAAATAAAATGAAAGAAATCTTCCTGAAAGCAACACCCAAAACCAGAAGATCAACAATTAGATGAAAGGGTTCAAATAATTTGAGAATAAATTCTGTGTTAATCATAATTTCAACAAGAAAGAAAAAATCAGATAGTAGGAAAGAAAGAAATGAATAATAGAAAACATCTAGAATGTGAGAAGTTCTTAAGAAGTTTTGATTTCTGTCTCAGTAAAAGAGTAACATAGTAATGAGATTTTTCATGAATGTTAGGAATACAGGAAAAATATTCTAAAATTTTGCATAGAGTTAAAATAAATTGTATACAGTGGAAGAGAATTAACATTCACATCTGTCCTCTAAATAACAATGTTTGTGGATTCTGCCTTTTAAATTCTAAGGGAAAATGAATTTTACTCTAGAAATCCTATTCCAAGCCCCCAATTTTATGACATTTCAAGGTAAAATAGGGATAGTTTCCAACACCTGAGCTCAAAAAGTATCTCCACTCGACTGTTTCTTAGTAGCTGACGTGAGATTTGATTAAGCAAAGTGAGGAGAAAGATAAGAAAGTGCATAGCTATAAGTTCCATGAAAAACTAGACCCAACATGGGAGAAAGGTGGAGGAAGTCCTAAATTTACTGCTTTCCAGACTACAATGACAAGGGTTGCCAAGAGAGAAATATCCAGATTTGGAAGAAAAATAAGTGCTATATATTAAATATGTTTGGTCTTGGGAGGTATATATGTGAATCTGTTAATATTATTTAATAAATAAATAAGCAGATATTATCCCCCTTGACTGAGCAGTAAAGGATTTAAGTAGGCAGATTAAGCATGACAATGATTAGATTGGAAGTCGCTTGTAACATTGTCCACCCCACGTTTCTTTCCAGTAACTGCAGCCTTCTCTCACCCACTGAAAGTTCCATACCATCAGCACTTTCAGATGACATTTCACCCATGTTAAAAAAAATATCTTATTTAATCCTATGTTAATAACCTACTCATGCCCTTAAGCTTTCTCTGTATTTTCTCTGTCTTTCTCTGTCTCTGTCTCTTTGTCTCTGTATCTCTTCTCACTTTCAGGATTATGTATTGAATTCAGAATGTCTTCCTTCACGTAATTAATGTGCTACTTGGATGTGACTTGAAATCACCCAGCTTTGTTATGTCACCGGTGACTCCCTTGTTGCCACTTACAATAGAAATATTTCAATCTTGATCTTTCTGTAACATTATAAATTCTTGACTACTCCTTTCCTCAAATGATTCTTTCCCTTGATTTCCATAACAACAACAGCAACAAAAAGCCCTGATTTTCCTGGATGTTCAGATTACCAGGGTAGGCCGTGTAGTAAATACTTGGGAGAGGACGCTCTGAGGCCAAACCAGGTTGGGTCCTGTCTCCATCATTTGCAGCCTGGTGCTGTGGGACTTTAGGGAATTCACTTAATTTCTTTGTTCTTCAATTGCCTCAACAATGTAATGGAGATAATAGTTGTTCCAACCTGGTAGAGAAAGGTTCAACTGATTAATACATGCAAGCTATTTGATCATTTGCACTCAAATAAATGTTAAGGCTTCATTCCTCTGTGTGTGTGTGGCCTCTGGAGTCTCTGGTTAGTGCCAGCTGGAACAGGTACTTTTCAGCTTGTGGAATGTTAAGTCTAGGAAAGAAAGAATATAGCACCTTACAGTTATCAACTTTTGGATGATTTATTCTCTGATATTCTAAATAGGCCTGATATGATCTGACTCCAGTTCACTGTATCCCAAACATCAAATGTCCTTAGTTTCATATGATTAGGTAAGTATGTAGGTAGACAGATCACATTGTTTTTCCCATTCTTAATGTGAAACACTTCTTCAGAGTAGGGGTGTAAATGCCTACATATTTATAATCACATTTGCTTAATATTTAGATCATTTTTCTGGGATAGAATGAACTGAGGAAGCCATTATACAGAGTCAGGTAATTGAAATTCATATAGCTTTAATTAAAAATTTCTGAGTCAATTTCTAATTCTATTTTGATGTTAGAACTTTGACTGGTTATAGGTGTTCAACCTCAGTAGTCTTATTAGTCTGACTGTAGCTTCCTGATGATGTCTCTGAGATTTCCTTTCTTGCAAACCTGCTCATATCTTTAATAGCAGTTTCCTTTTTCCCTGTGGTGTCTTTTCTCTTGTCAGTCCATTCACTCTGTTAGTTACCATGTTCTCTTCTAAAGGAACTTCAGTTATTAGCTGGCGCTTGGACTGCTGATGGCCTTCCCAATTTGCTGCCCAGTTAAAGACTGAGTTCTTCAAACTCATTACAGTATTCCCATGTCCTACAGTTAGTTTCACAAATTGGATAAGCAGAAGATGAGTATGTGGATTTCAAGGTGCAGCCTTAAAAGAAGTGCCATGTTCTGATTTCTCCCTCCTGCAATCTGGGACTTGGTGTGATGTATCTCTAGTGCTCTCTTGAAGCACGAGAAAGAGAGCCATGATTTATTGAGATGATCATGTGACTTTTATCCTAGTTATATAGCATGTTAGATTAGTTGATATTTGATATGGAGTCAACATTTCATTTCTCTGATAAGTGCCACTTTCTTGTATGTATGTGTGTGTGTATATATATCCATATCCTGTTTTATATGTCATTGGATTTGGTTTGGTGACATTTTATTGAGTTTTTTTGTGTCTGTATTAATAACAGAATTTAGTCTGTAGTTTTCTTGTGATGTGTTTTTCTGGTTTTAGTACCAGAGTAATACTAGCCTCACAGAATGAGTTGGAAAATGATATTTCCTCTTCTTTTATTTATTTATTTATTTATTTTTTTTGGTAAGAGTGTGTGAAGAACTACTGTTTTGTTTGTTTGTTTTCCTTTAAATGCTTGATAGAATTTACCATTGAAGCCATCTGGACCTGGGCTTTTCTGTGGGAAATATTTTTACTACTAATTCAATCTCTATGTTTGTTATAAGTCTATTCAGATTTTCTATTTCTTCTTGAATCAATTTTGGTAGAGTGTATTTTTCTAGGAACTTATCTATTTCATCAAAGCTATGTAATTTTTTGGCCTACAGTTATTCAAAGTAGTAGTATGTAATCATTTTTGTTTCTCTAAGGTTGAAAATAATGTCTGCTGTTACCAACTTCTGAATTCCTTGAGATGTTTCTTTTTTCTTAATATAAACATTTCGAGCTACAAAGTACTGCCTTACTTGCACCCAGTAAGATTGTATCTACTATGTTTTCATTTTTGTTCTCCTGAATGTATTTTTCATTTCCTTTGTGATTTTGTTTTAACCCGTTGTTTATTTAGAAGTGTGTGTTGTTTCATTCCCACCTATTTGTGTATTCCAAAATTTCTTCATTGATTTCTGATTTCACTTAATAATGTTCAGAAGACAAACTTGCATGATCATATAACTTTCACATTAATTGAAGATTGTCCTGTGGCCTACTAGATGGTCTGTTATATAGAATGTTCCCTGTGAGGAGGATATGTAGTCTGCTGTTGTGAGGTAGAGGCTTTGTGGATGCTTGTTAGTTCTGGCTGTTCTGTGATGTTTTTAAAGTCTTCTATTTTCTATTTGATCCTTTGACTGATGGTTCTATCCATTATTTAAAGAGGAGTGTTGAAGTCTCTGACTTTATGATTGAATTGAATTATTTCTCCCTTGAGTGCTGTCAGTTTTTGCTTTGAGCCTTCTGAGGCTCTGTTGTTGGGAAACCATGTGTTTATTGAGTTGTATCTTTCTTGGAGATTGACTGTTTTATCATTTGAAAACACTCTCTAACCTGTAATAGCATTTTTAGTTTTAAAGTCTGTTTTATCCGATACGAGTATATCCCCTTGAGCTTTCATATGTTTGCTGTTTGTATGCTATCTCCTTTCCCATTCTTTTACTTTCAACCAATTTGTAACATAACATTTAAAGTGTGTCTCCAATAGACACATGGAGATATGTCTTGTCTTTAATCCTCTCTGACAAATTCTACATTTTGTTTGCATTGTTCAAACCATTCGCATTTAATAATCCTATTGATGTTAGATTTATGGCTGCCATGTTAATTTTGCTTTCCACATGTCTCATGTTTATCCCATCTCTGATCTTTCTTTACTCATTTCTTTTCCATTATATGAATGTTTTCTAATGTAGCATTTAACTTTGTGAAGGATTTTTTCACTATGTTTTTTAAGCTTTTTTCTTTGTGGTTCCTCTATGGCTTACCATATATATCTTATTGTTTAGTGTATGTCAAATTTATACTAACTTAATTCCAGTGTGGTGTAGAAAAGTTATTCTTACACAACTCTTTTACCTCTTCACCCTTTTTATTCTATTATATTATTATACCTATATCTGCTACAAATGCAAATATACGTTTTTATAATATCACTTTATATAATATCTTTTTAAAAAGTTGAGAAAATCAAGGAGAGCAAGTGCATAACTTTATTTGCTAAATACATAATTTTCTTTATTCTTGTTGATTCATGCCATCTTGTGTCATTTTCTTACTCCAAGATGACTTTGCCTCCACTGTATTATTTGTGATATATTTTTTCATCAAATATATTACATTTTTGTATATGTTATAGGTTCAACAATACAATTATCTCTTTCTATTTATTTTATTTTATACAGTTACTTTTTAAATCACTCCAGAGAGGAAATAAGAAAAAGTATGCATTTATATTTCCTTTTATGATGACATAATTACTGTTTCTGGTTATCTTTTTTTAACTATTGTTGCAAATTATTGCGTAAGGTCATGTGTTTTTACCCTAAAGAATATCTTTTAATATTTTTAACAGGTGGGTGTGCTGGCAACAAATTGTATCAGTTTTTGTTTATGTGGGATTGTTTTTACTTCATTCTCATTTTTGAAAGGTAGTTTAACTGATTATGTTTTATAAATATCAAGCTTAAAAAATAGAATTTTTAATATGTTGCCTCATTCTCTTCTCACTTGCATTGTTTCTGAGGGGAAGTCAGCTGTTACACTTACTGAGGTTTTCTTGTGCAAGGAGAACTGTTTTCCTCTTGCTGCTTTCATGATTTTCACTTTTGCTTTGATTTTCAGCATTTTTACTATAGTGCGGCTAGATATGGATCTCTTTACATTTGTTCTACTTGTGGTTAGTTGAATATCTTTGATACATAGATTAATATTTTTCATCAAATTTTTGAAGTTTTCATTCATTATTTCTACAAGCATTTCTTCTGCTCCTTTCTCTCCTCTCATTTTGGTATTTCCATTACGCATACTTTGGTGTATTTAATGATGTCACATTTTTCTGGGGCACTGTTCATTTTTTCTTTTTTTGTGTGTGTCTGTGTTCTTTGGAACGTGTCCATTCATCTGTCTTCAAGTTTGTTGATTTCTTGGGGGGGAGGGGCAGGGTAAATCTACTGTTGATCTCCTCTAGTAGACTTTTCATCTCATTTAGTATATTTTTCTAGTTTAATTTTCATTTTTAAATGATATTTGACTTTTTATTGATATTCTCTATTTTATGAGATGGTCATCATACTTTATTTACTTAAGCATGGTTTTCTGTAGTTCTTTGAACATATTTATAATTGATTATTTAAAGTATTTGCCTATTAATTATAACATCAGGGCCTTTTCATAGGCAGCTTCTACTCCTGTTTTTTTTCTCCTGTATATGGATTATAATTTCCTGTTCCTTTGTACATTTTTTTTTTGCTGAAAATTAAACATTTAAGATAATATATTGTAGCAATTTTGGATACTGAAACACCCCCCCCCCAGTGTTTTTATTGTTTGTTTGGTTGGTTGGTTAGTTTAGTGACTTGGCTGGACATTTTTAAGTGAGTTCTGTTTCCTCTGCATTTTGAAGCCTTTGTTGTCTGTCTTCAGAGGATATAGCCATGGCTTGCACACAGTCACCCAAGGATTGCATTGACCTTATCAGGGCTCACATTACTGTCTTTTTTTCTCAATCTCTATTAAACACTTTGCTGCTGTTGACATTGTACTAAGCTGTTTGTCTCCACTGACTTTCAGCTCATCACTGTGTTTTTCTTTAGTAATCTTGTCCAATTAAATCCAAAATCTTTGCAGGGGCTAGTTTTTGAGTCCATCCTTTGTGGTTTGTTATAATTTTCAGAATGGCTCTTCTTTCTCTTTTTCTCCAAATTTTATTGAGATATTATTGACATATAACTTATGTAAGCTTAAGAGGTATAAACATAATAATCTTATATACATATTTATAGTACTGTGAAATGATTACCATAATAAGATTGGTTAACATCCTTCACCTCACATAATTGCCTTTTTTGTGGTAAAACATTTAAAATCTACTCTCTTAACAATGTTTAGATATATAATACTGCACTATTTATTATAGTCATAATGCTGTGCATTCGATATCCAGAATGTATTCATCTTATAGTTGGAAGAATACATTTGTATCTTTCAACCAACATCTCCCCATTTCTCCTACCCCCAGCATCTAGGAACAACCATTCTACTCTGTTTCTGTGAGTTTAGATTTTTCAGATTCCAGAAGAAATGATAACAATAGTATTTGTCTTTCTTTGTCTGATTAATTTCACTTAGCTTAGTGCCCTCAGTGCCCACCCATGTTGCCGCAGAAGACAGGATTTCTTTCTTTTTTATGGCTGAATAATGTTTGTGTGTGTGTGTGTGTGTGTCTGTCTGTCTGTCTGTGTGTGTATTACCATTCCTGAGTACCTTTCTTGAATTATTTTCTCCTGAATGTTTTTGTCTGGTTATTCTCTGGTAAACTGCCTTAATTTAGCCCTTTGCTCTTGTTTGACTAACAGCATCCTCTTAATTACTTGTTACCAACATCTCCATTATTTTGGAGAGCACTCTTAGGTTTCAACTTCCTCTCACTCTTTTCTCCATAAAGTCAGTTCCTCTGTGGACAGCACTGGATCTCTCTGTTTTGGTTTTGGTGCAGGTTCTGTTTTGCTGTGTTTTTTTGCTTTGTTCCCTTTGTGTCTGAGCCAAATGCTTGAGTCCCTGCTCTGAAGTTGAGTATGGCATTGGAGGCTTACTTCTGTCAGATGGACACCTCTACTTGATGAGCAGGGTGCTAGTGGGGATAGTAGCCTCTGGTCTTCTTAGACTGTTTCTCCAAGTGTGAGATCTCTGCCCTATGAGTGAATAGAGCTCATCAATCAAGGCCCCAGACGTCTTGCTGTGCCTGAGGTAAAGCTTCAAACTATGAATGAGTAGCAGGTAGAAGGTGGGAGTTCTAGCGTCTCAGTTATAATTACCTGGAATATAGCTTCTGCAACTCAAGATGAAGAATAATGAGATATGGTAGTAGTTTGTTTCTCCCAAAAATATACCATAATCCTTGACTGGACCTGAGGAGACTCTAAGCACATCTTCTTGCCAACATGTGCTTTGAATGGAGCTTCTGTTCCACTGGTTGGTGGGGGAAGGGGAGTGGGACCAGCTCATAGCTCAAGTGCCACCAATGCTCACTTTTCTCACCGAGACTTCCTAGGCTGTCTTGAATAAATGTGTATTCATTTACTCTATGCCTTTAGGATGCTTTCCAGAGCCTTTTAATTTTTTTTTCAAATAATGTTCACAGGTTATATCTATTTCACTGGGATTTGGATTTATGGACTTCCTCATTCTGAAGTGGTATTTCCATAGATTAATATCTCTACCATCTGGTATTGTATTTGGTTGCTTCCTTATGATATTTTCATTTCCATAATAGGTTATGCATTTTTGAGGAAATAGCCAGTCTCAAATAACATGAAATATCTCATATAAAAGCTTTATATAATAAATATCTGTGGAGAGAATGAATTCTAAGCAAGTTGCTGATTTCTTTGGAAATTAATACAGAATAAAATGCTAGATGATGTGAATATTTATGTGCATAAAACAAAGAGAAATTAGTATTACTTCAGCCATGTCACAGATCAGCTTTGTGTATGCAAGTACTGGACACTCTAGTATCTCATGGGTACAGTCACTTGTTCTCCAAGTAAGAGGAAATGTGTTCAAGGAATGTTAATTTTCTTCTTATTTTTAGATTGCCTCAGATTCATGAATCAAAACTAGGATATTAAAAAAATAGAATATTGGTATTCTTTTCTGTCTCTCAAAAATAATTTCAATTTCATCTAGGATTTTCTCTTATTTAATTTGTAAATCTAGAGCTTCAGCATTATTGTAAGTTTAGTCTAGTGATAAGAAATGAGTTACTGGCTGTGATCTACTATGCATATTCTGTTTTGAACCAAATATCTCACTTTTTATAACAACCACATTTGAAATTATTACTAATTTTTGGAAAAGTTATGGGCCTGAGAAATTGACATTATTAAAGATAGCTGGAAATTCTGAAAAAACAAAAAGAAATTAGAATAAAACCATGAAAACACTGTACTTAAACTGAAGTGGCAAGGAATACCAATGAAAATTTTTCAGTGCACCTAGATGTTTAACAATGATAAAATTAATAAATTGTGGTATAAGTGTACAATAGAACACTATGAGTAATTAGAATGAACAAAATAACAGCAATATGCAATAACCTTGGATGACTCTCACAGAAATTTGAGAAAAGGAGTCAAAAGTAAAAATTAATACAGTATGATGTTATTGATGAAACATTCAACAGAAGGCAAAACTAAGCCACGTGATCTAGAAAAACATTCAGAAGCCATTTAAGTAAAAAGAAAACTAAGGGGAAGGTTATGAAATAAAGTGGAATAATGCTCAGTTTACAGAGTATTAGAGGACTATTTTATTACTAAATTTTTACTTTCAGTGTTTTAAATTCTTCTTTGGCTTTATACAGTCTTTCTCTAGATACCACTTTTTTCCTGAATATATAAATCATCTGGAAAGCAGGGGAGACATCCGTGACCTTGAAATCTTCTGCAAGAATGCATCCCTGTGAAATTGATGTCTAATGACATTTTGACACATTAACAGACATTTTTGGAAGCAAACAAGGAGAGTGCGAAATCACACTGCTCTCCTCCTTGATCTGCACTGTGTGAAATCCTCATTTTATGGCCCCTCATGTATTTGAAAGTGCAATTTTGTTTTTGTGAGTACAGTATTGTCACCATAGTTTTACACCTTTAAGTTAGTAGGTCTGTCCTCAAATGTGTTTTATTTCCTCAGCAAGGCATCTGTTTTTATGAAATAGTACCACATTAGTAAAGCATACGTACAATGAGGGCTTAATTAGGCTGTTTATTTTGTGACCATGTTCCTAAAGTGTTCTTGAGAGGATAGATCAACCTATTAAAAATCTAAGCTTTAAAAACAAAGCAGAGCTATTAGGCATCACGCTTTCTTCATTAAGTCAGGAATTTGATTTTTCGTTCTGTGTGTGTGTGTTTAAATTTAATAGCACAGTGCCTTGATAACTGCAGAGACTTAAGACATGCTGTTTGAATTTAAAATTAAGTATGTATCTTTAGAGACAAAGTGAACAAAAATGCAGAGGGACATTGATGAAGACATCTTAACCTTCCATTCACAATAGTTTTTTTATCTTCTCAACATAGAGATAAGACATTTTGTTGTAGGCCACCATTGCCTAGATCAGTGCTGCCCAATACAAATATAACCTACACTTATAATTTTAAAAGTTTTAGTAGCTACATTAGAAATGTTAAAAATAGAGGCTCAATTAATTTTAGTAATAGATTTTATTTAGCCCAATATATTAAAATATTTTCACTTTTAATCAATAAAAAAGCTATTAATGAGTGATTTTACAATTATATTCTATACTAAATCTTTGTAATTAATGTGTGCTCTATACTTATATCCCATCTTAATTTGAACATGAAACATTGAACAGAAATACTATTTATATTTTATAAAATTTACATTTGATAAAATAGATTCAGATACTCATTTCAGACATATATTTTTCAATAACTACATTAAGTAAATAAAATCATTCATCTTTGACATTTGTTACATTTTATAAAAAAGTAGTTTATCATTTTTAGAAAAATAGATTGATCCTTGAAGCAAAATCATACCAGTTACAAAACTATATGTGGATTGTCAATTCCCTGTTATTTTAACTCAATATTGTATTATTGAATAAAAAAGAGTATCATATGAGTTGAAAAAATCTAAATTTATTAATGTAGAATGTATAAAGCATTCTTCATTATTTTTACACTTATAGACAATTTTTATAATTATTTATTACAGTGAACGTTTTTGCCGTTTGGTTTTCTGAATATTGTATAAGATCTTTTGTTGATAATATGGAGTTTTAACGTGAACATAAATCTCTGTATTTTTCTAGCTTGATCACAAACAACATTTCCTTGGAGATTCAAATTTAGGTTGTTCATAAGCAGCGTGATGATAGTGAGAAATATAAACTGCCTTACCATTAGCTTATTTTCTTTCATTTTTAAACATTTCACAAGCATACTTTTGATTTCAAGAAAATTTTAAATTGGATTTAACACAGTACAAGAAACTTTTATAAAATTCTTCCACAGCTTATTTTAAAATTGAATATTTTAAAATATTTTAAAGAGAAAGAACAAACATTAATGATGTAAAATCTCAAGAGAAAAGTTTTATATATATATATAGGCTGTAACTATGTAGAAAACAGTCAGATTTAAGCACATCTATTTCAGTGGGATGGTGTTGAGTTTGAGGTGTGTTGAGGAGTGAGAGGATGAGAAATAATGGAAGTAGCAGTAGGTAATGTCTAATAGATTTTAAGGGAAGATTGAACAAACGAGTTTGATAAAGAAAACTGGTGCACAGAAAGTTGTATTTTTCTTTTCTTTAAAATTTTTTGTTGTTATGAAATTTTGGTTTCTTGTTAAAAAATAAATTTGCACTGATATTATTTCTCTAAGCCTTTTTTGGAAACTTTTTATAGCAATAAATAAAGGAAGAAATAAAAATGGAAGGAAGGATGGAGTGGAATAATTTTTATCTTTTCATAAACAGGAAAGGAGCTGTCATCCAAAATCATAATGTAATTTGTATGTGCCATGTACTGGAGTAGATGTATTAAAATAAAGGAGATACTGAGATGGGACACATAACTCCTCAGATATCAAACAGTAAAGTCAATCATTATACAATAAATGTCAATAAAAAGAAATGTATATATATATATATCCAAAAATTATTGATTAAAACACATCAAGGAGCATGGACTAGACCCAATGCAGAGACTTAGTTCTATGTGAACACATGATAGGGAAGGGGAGATAATACCACGTTTAATGGTCTCTGACTCCGACTTCCAGACTTTCTCAAAGTGAAGAAAGGAGAGAGAGGGCAACAATGACCATATGACAAAATCAAGTGTTTATGGGTATGAGAAGCTTTGCCAGAGCCACAGTGAATATTTGAATACTAAAAATTGAGTAAAGATGTGCTCCTAGAGCTAAAGGAAATAATATCTGGTGAGAAGTTTTGGGGTACAACAAAGGTGAATTGAAACTGTGATTTATCCTCCCTCTCTTCATCATAATACTTTTGAGGAAAATTGCTCTCATTCAAAAAATGATTAATAATGACAAAAGAACTTTCATGAAATGTATACAATGATGTTAAAGGGAAAAAAAGGCAAGAACAAACAATTGCAAATGGAAGATGAAAATCATTTTTCACATTATGATTTTCAGTGAAGTAGGAGCAGAGTTCAGAGACAACGTCTCTAAAATTTTGAAGAAATTCTAGGCTTAATTTTTTTTTTCAAAGAAGGGTAACATGACCTCAAAATGAGATTCTGAGAAAACAGAAGAAGTAGAGGTGAAAATATAAATGTATAGAAAATTTAAATATTAAGAAGAGTTAAATGTTAAATTAGAAGCAATAAAGCAAATATGACTGTAAATATAGTCAGGAGTATTATGGAAAAGACAGGAAATTTTAAGACTTTAAATGTGGGAGGAGCATTCTTTACAATAATTGTGAGGTAGAAAATAAATGTAGAAAACTACAAATATAAAATTAATACAAAACTGATATTCTGAAGAAGAAAGAAAAAACTGAAAATACGTATATTTAAAGATAAAGAAGAAGGAAATTACTGGGAATGATGGAGTAAGGACCACTAAAACTTCTTAATAAACAAAAAGCAATAAAAATACTGGTAAAAATTGTCATAATCAACTTTTTCAAAACTTGGAAAGTTAACCAAAATGTGCAACAATCCTGGGTACATTTATTCAAAAAAAAAATGGTTAAATTTAGGTAGGAATAGTTAGCTTGGTAACTTTGTAACTTTTGTGATAGTGACATTGTAACTCTTCCATTTTAATCCCTGTCTCCTCAGCTCTGGGATAGATTTGAAAACCAACAGCCTGAAATCGTTATGAAAACCTGCAGTTTAGAAACCACTGTGGGGAACAAACAGAACTGGAGCTCCTCCAGAGCCCAGTATACAGAACCTGGTCATTATTGGGACTGTGTAACAATTTCCTGGAAAACCCTATCACCAGGCCTTTCCTTATATGACCTTACTTATAGACGTTCCAGAGCTAACAAATTTAGTCTTTTCTCTGGGTGTATTTTTCAAAAACAATCATCAGTATCTGGTTGACAAGTGATAACAGTTGAGGAAAATATAAGGCTGCTGGTTACTTAGGAGAAACATACAAATGCACACACACACACACACACACACACACACACACACACACACACACAAACAAAAACTATGGAAGACTATATCCAAAGGAGACTTTGAAAAGTTTCAACATACTCCTAGGAATTCAGAAGACCACGTGCATGTGTAGAAGTGTGCATTTCCAGAGATACGTGTATGCTGAGCAAAGAGCTGAGTAGACCCTTAGCTCTCCTTTCTGGCTGACCTTGAGTCTCTGTGCAAGCAGAAAGTAAAATCTAGCCAGAGCCATAAACTGCCTGTCTGAGCACTGAAGGTATGTCCTAAAACTCACAAAGTCCCCTGGAAAATGAGAGAAGACTGATTTGTTTGACCCATTTAGGTAATCTGAGTCCAGTCATTAGCTGACCACTAAGCTAACTCAGCTAAAACTTCAGTAGCTACAGCTGACAAAGAATATGGACTTTACAGAATCAATTCAGAAAAGCATCCAAATAAGTAAACAACAGTGACAGCAAACCCTAGGTAGAGGGGAGAGTTTTAGTTTCAGAGCTGTCACATGTTATTTAAAATTTTAATACTTCAACAAAAGAAAAACATACATTACATGTAAAGAAACAAACTATGGCATATATAACAGGAATAAACAAGTCAATCCGAACTGTCCTGGAGGCAGGCCAGATATTGGACTTAATAAACAAAAATTTAATTCAGCTATTTTAAATACACTCAAAGAACTAAAGGAAACAACTTCAGAAGAATGGGAAAATATATGGATAATATCTCAATAATTAAAGTTATCATTGGATATACAGAAATTATAAAGTAGAGCCAAGTAGAAATTACGGAGTTGGAAGGTACAAAAACTAACATTAAAAATTCACTGGGGACTCAACAGCAAATTCGAGCCAATGGAAGGAAGACTAGCTGACCTTGAAGATGGGTCAGTTGATAATACCCAGTCTCAGGACCTGAAAGATAAATGATGGAAAAAAATGGACAGCGCTTCAGACACCTGTGGGACCATAGTGAATATACATACATATGCACAAGGGAGCCTCAGAAGGAGAAGAGAGGGAGAAAGGGGCAGAAAGAATTTTTGAAGAAATAAAGCTAAAAAATGCTAAATTTGATTGAAGATAAAAAGGTAGGAAAATACAAAACATGCAAACATTTTAGAAAAGAGCTGGAGTAATAATACTAGTATTAGTCAAAAGAGATTTTAAGGCAAATTTGATACTGCATGCTTGGAGGACATTTTTAAATGATAAAAGTGTCAGTCAAGAATATATAACATTTACAAACTATAGAAGTCATAGTACCACAATATGTGAAGCAGAATTACAGAACTGGAGAAATAAATAGAAAATTCAAGAGAATTCAGTACTCCACGTTTGATAACAAATAGAATAAATAGGCAGATTAATGGCAAACTAGAAGACTTGAACAACACACCACTATAATATAGTTATACCTAATATATGTATATAGAACATTCCGCACAATGTCAGCAGGGTACACATTCTTGTCAAATGTGCATGCATGGGACTTCCTTCAGGATAGACTATATGTTAGGTCCTAAAACATGTCACAAATATAAAAAATGGAAATCATTCAGGGTATGTGCTCATATTGCAGTGTAAGGAAGTAAGAAAATAACAGAAGGAAATTTGAGAAATACACAATTATGTGGACATTAAATACAACAATCATAAAAACATGGGTCAAAAAAATCACAAAAAAATTAGAAAATACTTTGAGGTGAATGAAAAAAATAACCCAAAACATATCAAACCGTATTGAATGCACCTAACACAGCACTAGTAAGGAAATTTATGTGTAACAGGCTATATTAAAGAAAATAAATATATCAATAATCTAAAGTCCATGTTAAGAAACTAGAAAAATAAAGGCAAAATGCAACCAAACTAAATAGAAGAAAGGAAATAATAAAGATCAAAACAAAAGAAGTAATAAAATAGAGAGTAGAAATACAATAAAGATAGCAAAAAGCCAAATTTATGTCAAAAATTAAAGTTAACTGATTAATAAACACTTCTGTGTTTAAATAAATGGGATAGTTTGCAGATGTAAGTACAAATATATTTGGTGGTTGAGGGAGTTTGTATCTCACAACTCCAGACATCTGTATATAATACATTGTTAAGTAATGCAGTGCCAGTAAGAGAGACACAGAGATGGGGATCCGGATGAGACACGGAGATTTGGAGAGAATGGCTAAGCGTAACGGCCACTGCATTTTGTAATTCAGGGACCACACAAATGTGGGAGAATTTATGGGCAGGTAGGTTAACAATCATGAATATTTAGCTTCCACTCATCTGTTCTGTTGTGGGATTGCATCCATCAGTACAAAACTGCCCTAGTATGAGCACAGAAAAATAAGGTATTTGTTGGGTTTTTTTCCCCTTAAATTTCATTACCTTTAAAAATTTCCTTATTTACTAATTTTTGGTCAGACGAAATGACACGAAAGGAATGGTATAGTGTTGAGAAACTGAGACTCAAGGATGTTACGTTGTCGGAGGATATAGCAAGTAAGTGGTAGGTCTGTAATGTGAACATAGAGCTAGTCTGACAAAAAGGAAAGCTGTATAATTGCCTCATCACTACCTCTCCTACAGGAAAGCTAACCTGGGTTAACCTGGCAGCTGCTGCTCAGACTTCCTCATGTTTCCTTCTCTGTTTCAGAACATAGGCAGCTAGTTGTTTTGACAGGATCTCTCACCCTGTCTGTAGAAACGGTGCCACTTGTGATTCACCTATGCTTGTCCAAGGCCACTTGAGAGCCAGGATGTAGAACTATAATGCATAAAAGTAATTTTTTGAGCAGCAAAACAAGGACATATGAATCAATACACCGCATAGGAGTGTCAAAAGGTCAGGGGTAGTGGATGTGCACAACAGACTTACATTAAAACTAACTTTGGAGTTCTCAAGTGTAATGTAGCAGACACAGTGTGTGTCATTTTAAATGAACAACACAAGGAAAACAAACACTACACCAAAACAGATACATCTTCCAATACAGCAGTTATAAATAACTTTGTATTTTTCATTATTTTCTGTAATAATATTACAGCATTAAAATAACAAGCAATATATTAGAAGCTTTGATTCTTGAACAGTCATTTTTATAATGCATATATGAAATACTTAGCTTTTTCAGTTTTGTATTTAAATAATCAGCTAGTAATGGAGATTCTCAGTACACTGTCTTCACATAGTGATAGGTACAATGTAAGTATTAAATCAGCTCTTCAAAGCTTTGCTGAACAACAAAAAAAAAAAAAGACTAAAGAGTACAGCTTGGCCGTGCAGTTATTTTTGGGTGGTTTGTTTATGTTCCAGCAGAAGAAAATAACAAATCTTTTAGCAGATGTCTGGACCAATTACTATTTTTATCCTCCTGTTTGAACCACAGCCTAGGGCATCTTTTGATTCTAATATTTTGGTACTATTTTTTAAAAACCTGACATGAATATTCACTTTAGATAATTAGAAGTAGACATGGTGAGTTTGGTGCAAAATTTCCTGTGCTCTGTATATATGATCACTTCATATGCTATCTTTCATTTTTCCCGGGATTCAAATTAAATATAGGATAATAGGACTGTGGCAAACTGGAATGGATGAGTAGAATCTAAACAAAAAATAGAGTAAAGGCAATAAAGCATTAGATGCAGGGTGTGTACTCCAAATATTCTAGTGACCTCAGTATGGTAATATGCAAATTTTATATTATAAATACTGTCAAATCTCAGTGTATCATATTTGGAGGGATGGTGCTGTGACGAAATTTTCTCTAGTCATCAGCTGTTATTGGTATCATTAAAATAGCAATGTAGCGCTAATACTTTTCCAGGTTTGTTGAGATATAATCACAACAAATATTATATAATATTTGTAAGTTTGTTATGTACATGTTGATTTGATATTGTGAAATGATTACCAGAGTAGCATTAGCTAACTTTCCCATCACCTCGTATAGTTAACCATTTCTTTTTTCTTGGTGATAACATTTAAGGTCTCTTTTAGAAACTCTCAAATATATAATATAGTATTGTAAATTACAATCACTAATATGCATGTTAGATCCCCAGACTTATTTGTCTTATAATTTGCAGTTTGTACCACTTGACGAACATCTCATTTCTCTTACCTCCCAAACCGTGGTGACCTCCATTCTACTTTCTGATTCTATCGAGTTTGGTTTTTTTTTTTAAAGTTCTATGTAGAAGAATATACAGTATTTGTCCTTCTCTGTCTGACTTACAGTATAATGTGCATATTGTCACAAATGGTGAGATTTCCTTATTTTCATGGCTAATACTCCATTGTGTGTGTGTGTGTGTGTGTGTGTGTGTATGTGTGTACATATATATATACATCTGACATCATTTTACTCACTCATTTGTAGATGAACATATAAATTATTTCCATATCTTGGCTGTTATAAATAATGTTGCAGTGAACATGGGAATGCAATGTCTCTTTGAGACAGTGATTTTATTTCCTTTTGATAAATACCGAGAAGAAGGACTGCTGAATTATATTGTAGTTCTATTTTTTATTTTATTTTTTATGTTTTTGGGTATCTCTCAATACTCTTTTCCATAGGAGTTGAAACAATTTCACATTCCCACCAACAGTGCACAAGGGCTTTCTTATCACCACATTATTACCAACACTTGTCTATTTTTTTTTTTTTGATAGGCATTTTAACTGGGGTAAGGTAGTATCTCATTGTGTTATTTATTGGCATTTCCCTGATGATTAGTGATGTTGAGTATCTCTTTACGTGAATATCAGCCATTTGTATACCTTTAGGAAAATGTCTATTCAGTTTCTCTACCCATTTTTAAAAATGATTGTTTATTTGCTATTGATTTGTATGAGTTCCTTATGTATTTTGGATATTAACCCTTTGTCAGATAGGTGATTTGCCGATATTATCTTCTTTTCTGTAGGTTGCCTTTTCATTTTGTGGATTGCTTTCAATGCTTGTACTTTTGTTGTTTTATCCAAAAAACTGCTGCTAATATCAATGTCAAGGAGCTTTTGCCATGTTTTTTAATGGGGGTTTTACAGTTTCAGTTCTTGTGTTGAAGTCTTTAATCCATTTCAAATTAATTTTTGTGAGTGACATGACATGGAGTCTAATTTCATTTTACTGCTATCATTATCCAGTTTTCCTAACACTGGTTATTGAAGATATTATCATTTCCCCATCGAGAATGCTTGACTCCCTTGTCTATTGCTTGTTGACTATGTATGCAGGAGTTTCATTCTGGGCTCTTTCGTTGGTCAGTGTGTGTACTTCTATGCCAGTGCCATACAGCTTTCATTACTGTAGCTTTGCCATATGATTTGAAATCAGGAAGTAAGCTGCCTACAGCTTTATTCTTCTTTCTCAGGATTACTTTGGCTATCCAGGGTGTTGTTTTATTTTTCCATACACATTTTATATTTTGTTTTCAATTCCTATGAACAATGCCATAGGAATTTTGATAGGAGTCACTTTGAATCTGTAGATGGCTTTGGGTAATTTGAACATTTTAATAATGTTAATTATTCTAATCTATGTGTTGGAACTATCTTTCCATTTATTTGTGTCTTCTTCAATTTCTTCCATCTGTCTTAAAGTTTTCACCTCCTTAGTCAAATTTATCAGTATTTTATTTTTTATGCTATTGTGAATGGGATATTTTTCTTTCTTTTTCAAATACTTATTTGTTGTACAGTGAACTGTTACTGCTCTCCATGTGTTCATTTTATATGCTGCAACTATACTGAATTCATTGATTAGTTGCAACAGTTTTTTGGTGGAACTCTAGGATTATATGTGTATATATATATATATGACCATATCATCTGCAAACAAAAAGAGTTTTACTTATTTTCTTCTGATTTGGGTGGCTTTCATTTTCTTTTCCTTGTCTGATTTCTCTGACTAGGACTTGCAGTACTGTGTTGAATACTAATGGTAATAATCAGCATCCTTGCCTTATTCCTGATCTTAGGGAAAACTTTCAACTTTTCACCCTCACATATGATGTTAGCTATGGGCTTGTCATATATGGCCTTTATTATATTGAGGTACATTTCTTCTATATTCAATTTGTTGAGAGTTTTTAGTCATGAAAAGATGCTGAATTTTCTCGTGTGTTTTCTTAATTAAGAGGATGACATACAATTTTTATCTTTCATTCTCTTATTATGGTGTATCACATTTATCAGTTTGCTTATGTTGAGCCATCCTTGTATCCCAGGGGTAAATTCCACTTCATCTTGATGTATGATCTTTTTAATGTGTTGTTAACTTTGTTTTGCCAATAATTTTGATGACTTTTGCATCTATATTCATCTGTAATACTGGCCTGTAGTTTCTTTTCTCATAGAGTCCTTATCTGGCTTTCGTACCAGGATAATACTGGTATTGTAAAACTGGTTTAGGGATTTTCATTTCTCGTCATTTCTCTGAAAGACTTTGAGAACGGTTGATATTAATTCCTTAAGTGTTTGGTTGAATTCACCAGGGAAATGATCTGGTCCTTGGCTCTTCTTTGTTGGGAGATTTTGGATGACTGATTCAGTCACCTTAGTCATTATTGGTCTGTTCAGATTTTTTATTTCTTCCTCATTCAGTTTTTGTAGATTGTATGTTTCCAGCTATGTAACCATTTATTCTAGGTTATCTAATTTGTTGGACTATAATTATTCATAATAATCTCTTTGATTGTATTTTGTGGTATCAGTTGTAATGTTTCCTCTTCATTTCTCATTTTATTTGAATTTTCTATTTTTTCTTAGTCTAGCTAAAAGTTTATCAATTTTGTTTTTCAAAAGCAACCTTTAGTTTTATTGATCTTTTACATACATTTATTTGATCTCTACTGCATTTACTTCTGCTCTTAGTTTTTTTGTCATTTCCTTCTTTTTGCTAGATTTGGGGTTAGTTTATTCTTTTTCTGGTTCATTGAGGTGCAATGCTAGGTAGTTTGAGATCTTTTTTGTTTCTTAATGTAGTCAGTTAGTGCTATAATTTTTCCACTTAAAACTGATCTTACTTTATCCCACAGGATTTGTTATGTTGTGTTAACATTTTCATTTGTTTCAACATATTTTTTGATTTCTTTTTTGACATATTGATTGTGAGAAGTGCTTTCTTTAATTTTCACATATTTGGGATTTTTCAGCTTTTCTCTTGTTATTAATATTTAGTTTCACACCATTGTGATTAGAAGAGATATTTGGTATTATTTCAATTTTCTTGAATTTGCTATTTTTTTTTTTTATTAATGATCTATCTTAGAGAATATCGTGTATATTTAAGAAGAATGTCCTGTTGCTATTGGATAGACTGTTCTGTTTACACATGGTAGATCTATTATGGTCTAAAATGTAGTTCAAGTTCAACATTTCTTTACTGATTATCTGTCTAGATGATCTATCACTTAATCATGCACTATTGCAGTCCCCTACTATTATTGTATTGTTGTTTATTTCTCCTTTCAGATCTGTTAGTATTTTCTTAGTGTATTTGAGTACTACATGTTATATAGATATATATTTATGATTATTATATCTTCTTGGTGAACTGGCTACTTTGTCCTAAAAAATAATCTTCTTGGTCTCTTGTTATCATTTTTGACTTAAAGACTTTTGTTTGATATAGGTTTATCTACTACTGTTCTGTCTTGGTTTCCACTTGCATAGAGTATCTGTTTCCACTTTGAGCCTATTATGTGTCCTTAAATCTGATGTGAGTTTCTTTTTAGGCAGCATATAGTTGTGTCTTGTTTTGTTGTAATCCATCTATCCACTCTGTGCCTTTTGATTGGAGAATCAAATCTGTTTCCATTTAGAGTAACCTTTGATAGATATGGGTTTACTAATGCCTATATAATTAATTGTTTTCTGGCTATTTTCAATTTCCCTTGTTTATGTCTTCCTTTTTGCTGCCTTTCTGTGTGAATTAATAGTTTTTCACAGTGGTATGCTTTGACTCCTTTCTCTTTATCTTTTGTGAATCTAGTATAAGTTTTTGCTTTGTGGTTATTGTGGCTCTTACATAAAATATTCTATGGATATAACAGTCTATTTTATGTTGATAAAAACTTAACTTTGACCGCATGCAAAAATTCTACCCCTTTGCTCCCTCTTTTATGTTTTTGATGTCACAATTTACCTATTTTTTATTGTGTGTTCATTAATAAATTATTGTTAGCTATAGTTATTTTCAATATGCCTGTCCCTTATCCTGAACACTAGAGCTTATACTAGAGTTAAGTCATCAACACAGCACACTATATCACAGTATTAGTATATTCTTAATTTGACTACATGCTTACCTTTACCAGCATGGTATATATTTTCATATTTCATGTTACTAATTAGTGTTCTCTCATTATTGTAAATTGGGTCTAGTAGTGATGAAGTCCATCAGCAATTGTTAGCGGAAGCCTATCTCAACTTCATTTCTGAAGGATACCTTTGCATGTTGTAGTATTCTTTATTGGAAGTTTTCCTCTTTAAGTACCTTGAATATAATGACCTACTCTCTTCCGGCCTGCCTGGTTTGTATTGAGAAATCTATTGATAGCCTATGATGGTTCCTTTGTAAGTTCTAAACTTCTTTCTTTTACTGCTTCTAAGATTTGTGTTTGTTTTAAACAGTTTTATTATAATGTGACTTGGAGAACATCTATTTAAATAAGACCTATGAGCTTCTTGATCTTAGATATTCAAATATCTCCCATATTTGAGAAATTCTCAGACATTATTTGTTTTTTCCCATTTTTCATTGAAGTATATTCAATTTACAACATTGTGTCAACTTCTGGTATACAGCTTAATGTTTCAGTCAGACACATACATACATATATTCTTTTTCATACTCTTTTTTATTATAAGTTATTGATTACCAGATACTGAATATAGCTCCCTCTGCTGTACAGTATAAACTTGTTGCTTATCTATCAGCCATTATTTCTTTAAATAAACTTTCTGCCACCTTCTCCTTGTATTCTCCTCCTGAAACTCCAGTCATTCAAAACTTTTTTGTTTGGGGGATGGTATTCCATAGATCACATAGACTCTCTTTATTCTCTTTTATTCTGTTTTCTTTGTTCTTTGGATAATTTCAAGGTGCCTGTCTTCTAAATCATACATTCTTTCTTCTTTTTCATTGATTCTGTTGCTTAATGGCATTTTTCATTTCATTCATTGTGTTGTTAAGCTCTAGAATTTCTGGGTTTTTAACTATTATTTCTGTATCATTGTTAAACTTCTCAATTTGTTGTATATTGTTTTTCTGATTTCACTGAATAGGTTTTCTTGTTGAATTTTTTTGTCTTGTAGCTAATTGAGTTTCCTTAAAACAACTTTTGTGAATTCCTTATCAGGTAAATTACAGATCTTCATGTCTTTGGATTTGGTTGCCAGAAATTATTACTTTGAGGGTGTCATGTGACCTTGATTTTCCATGTTACTTTAAGGTTTGCATTGCGCTCTGTGCATTGAAAGTAGCAGCCACCTCCTCCAGAGTGCAGTAACTGCCCTGGGGAGAGAAGACGCCTTCCATCAGCCCTGCTGTAGATCCTGAGGCTGTCACCTATGGTGCGTCTGCTCCACACTCTTATTCCCGCTTGTGGCAGAGACCTTAAGTGTGTCAGCTTTCTCAAAACCCACTTTCACTGCTGCTGCGTGGAAAGCACCCAGGGACTTCTTGATAGAATCTGCAGTGCATCCCTTTAATGCCTTCTGAGACTTTTCTCTGTCACTCTCCCAGCCTCTTCCTGCTCCCCTTGTGTAGGTAATGTTTCAGTATTTTGGATGGTATGAGAAAGACATGAGCCCCTTTGGCAGCATTCCACACAGATGGGAAAGTCTGGTGATCACTCACATTCTCACTTTTCTTCAAAGGAGAAATCACAGGCCGAGGAAATCTCTCTAGGCCCCAAGCTTTGGCATCGTGGGTTAAGGGTGATGCAGATAAAATCACATCTCTCTTACCTTCTCTAATAAACTTTTTTTTTTTTTTGCTATGTTGGAACTTCTTTGCTAGAAATTGGGACTTGTATAAAGGCTCTCTCATTTATGGGTGATTGTCTAAGACAGTTTTTGCCAGGGACTCTCAGACTAAAGCTGAGAGGAACTGGAGTCAATTCCTGGTCCCTGCAGAGTCCACTACCAGGACTGAAGTTTATGTGCCTATTACCCATTACACAGATGGGCAGGACTCCTCCCAGGTACCTTGGCATATTGGTGCTGGATCCCACAGCTCTCACACAGGTTTTGACAATGGATGGATGCCAAGTTTTTGTAGATGAGGTGGGGGACATGAACAAGGTACATCCTATTCAGTCATGATGCTGATGTCACACTTCACCATTAAATTTTTTTAAGTAATAATTATCATGCACTGAATGTTTGTTCCCCCCAAATTCACATGTTGAAACCCTTAATCCCATAGTGATAGTATTAGAAGTGGGACTTTTGAGAGATAATTAGGTTTAGATGAGGTCATACTGCTGGGGCCTTCATGATGGAATTAGTTTTCTATTAGAAGAGGAAGACAGACCAGAGATCTCTCTTTCTGCCGTGTGAGGACACACTGAGAAGGTATCCACCTACAAGCCAGAATGAGTGTCCTCACAAGGAACCTCAACTGCTGAAGCCTTAACCTTGTATTTCCCAAGCTCCAGAGCTATGAAAAGCAAAGTCCTCTTGCTTCAGTTATTCAGTCTATGATACGTTCTTATAGCAGCCTGAGCAAACTAAGATGATAGTTGTTTTTTATAAATAAGCTCTAAAGTATTATAGCTTTAGTCCTCTCTTGTAAGTCAGTAAATCTGAGGATGATCCAGTTTGTACAAGAACAGGAAGCTACAGTTAACTGACAATGTGCTGCTAGCATCTCTGGCCCTTGGGAATATTAGGCAATACCCCAACATACTGGGTGAGATTCAGAAATTAAAAGGAAGAATTCTTTTAAAATTTTCACTAAAAGGTACGTACTTTCCTATTCACTGAAGAGGGAAGAAGAAGTTTTCCTACATAACAGATGATAGATCACTATAGGGGAACAACAGAATGATTCTGATTCTGTTTCATATTCATGTATCTCCATAAATCACATGTGCATTTACTGTTTTTTGTATTCAGTTTTTGTATTTAATATTTATTCCTATTAACTTTTTAAATTATTTTATTTTTGAAAGAACACAATATGGGATCTATCTGCTTAAAATTTTTAATGTAAAATATATTATTTTTGACTTTTAGGAACAATGTACTACAGCATATCTGTGGAGTTATTCATCTTGCACAACTGAAACTTTGTTCCCAGTGATTAGTAACTCATCGTTGCATAACCTCTTCAGCCCCTTGCAGCCATCATTCCACTCTTTGAGTCTATGAACTTGACTGTTTCAGATCCTTTATATAAGTGGAATCATGTAGTATTTGTCTTTCTGTGACTGTCTTTGTCTTTCTGTCACTAGCTTACTTCACTGGCGTAATGTCCTCATGATTCATGCATGCTGTGATGTATTACAGAATGTCCTTTTATTTTTAAAGCTGAATAATATTTCATTATGTGCATATACCACATTTTCTTTATTCATTCATCTGTTAGTGGACTTTTAGGTTGCTTCCACATCTTGACTATCGTGAATAATGCTGCAGAGAACATTGGCATGCTGATAACTCTTCAAGATCATGATTTAAATTCCTTTAGGTTAATACGCAGAAGTGGGATTGCTGGATCATGTGGTAGTTCTGTCTTTAATTTTTTGAGGACCTCCCATACTATTTTCCATGGAGGATGCACCATTTTGTATTCCCATCAATAGTATGTAACGGTTCCAGTTTCTCGATATTCTTGCCAACGCTTGTTATCTTTTGATATTTTAAAAATAGCCATATTGGTAGATAGGAGATGATATCTTATTATGGCTTTGATTCACATTCCTCTGATAATTAGGGCCATCAACCATTTTTTTCATATATCTCAGCCATGTGTATGTCTTCTTTGAAGATATGTCCTTTGGCCCATTTTTAATTGTGCTATTGAGTTTTTTTGCGTTTGTTAGTTTTGTATTTACTAAATAGACATACCTTTTGTATTTCAGAGACAAACCTGTTATCAGATACATGGTTTACAAACAAATATTTTTTCCCTATGTTGTCTTTTCACTCTGTTAGTAGTTTCCTTTGCTGTGCAGGAGCCTATTTCATTTTGCTAAACTTGAGAATTTTCTTCTGTTTTAGAAACCCAGTTCTGTTTTACAGTTCATCTTTTTATTTTTCATTTGTGACTCACAAATATTTTTAGAATGAATTTTCTGCTGAATTAGTTGTTCCAGTGTTGAAAAGAGTAAGATGAAGAATGTATTTTTATTTAAAATTTCTTTAAAATTATTCTTCCCTGCAAGAAAGCAGATGTTTCTCACAGTGTTTGTTCCCGCCACCCATTCTGTTCACTGGGCTATTACCAGGGTCAAGTTCTAGCATAACCTAGCTGTGGATATGCTGGAACTGTTAACAGAGGAAGGGAACTCTACTCCAGAGAAGCTGCTGTATGTTGGCAGCATGTACTTGAAGGAACAGTGAGGTACATGCAGGACAGGATTCTGAAGTTGCTTAATCAAAGGAGCCCAAACATAGGTTGGGGAGATAATTCTCTGAATACAGGATTTAACAGTCTAGAAGTACTTATGATACGAACTTGCTACTTGGGTAGCTCCTAGAAGATGGAAAAAGTGAGGGCACATTCTGAGTCAGGTTGAAAGACCAAGTTTACTGTGGCAGATGGTAGAGGAAGGAGTGAAAAATGTTAGAGAAGTGGCCATTCTGGAGCATACCAACTGCGTAAGGCTAGAAGACACACTAGATTGCATAGAGGATTTTTCATTCACAAAGGAGACAAAGTGGGTGTTGGTATAAAATTTAATGGTGGCTTTCTTCTCTGTGGCAAGACTTTGGGTAGATGAGGCCATTACAAAATAAGGCTCACTGAGAGCAATGGCAATAATAAAACATAGAACCTTAAAATCATAGAGGCCTTGCTATTAACCCAAGAAGTCACATGGATGCAATTATCATAAATGTTACAGAGTGACAGACAAGGGATCAAGAACTGCAGATTGTTAAGGACATGGTTAAACAAATTCTGCAAATCCCTAGAACCAAAAATGCAGTCATCTCCAAAGGGAACAACTCAACTTTTTCATCAGAATAAATCAAGAATGTATAACCAGGAGGCTTAGAGAAGTCACACCAATAAGAAATGGTGATCCGTAGCCTAGGATCTAGTCCTGAACTTGTCTTCAATCCTAGAACCTCTTTGATCCAGAGGAAGCTGAGTCCTAGGTGGAAGGACTTTATGACATCACAGCAAGTAGACACTGTAATTATACCTCAGTCCATCTCCAAGAGATCTGAAGCTGTGTAATTGTACATGGGTGATACAAAGTTCTCAAACTTGTTGACATTGTGAAACATGGGATCTGAGTTGACACCTGTATTCATTGCCCCTATCAAAGTTGGTGTAAATTAGAGCCAGGTAATATGTGGAGTCGTAGACAAAGTGTGATTTACAGTGGTCTGTTGGGTGTTGAGTTCCTCTGAGTGATTATTTACCCATTTCTGAAAGTATAATTGTGATGTCTGTGCTCAGTTGTCAGCCCATCCACTGGGTCCTTGGCCTGCAGGGAAAGGCTTATTATAGAGGAGAGAACATGTGAAAGCCCCTGAAACTGCCCTCTCTGGTCACTACAGTGAATGAAAATTAGTATTATCACTTCAGGGGTGGGTGTGAGACTCACTTTTAGAGATCTCAGTGATGCTTGGTGGTTGCCCTCATCATGGCTTCATTTTATTAACTGCTTTGGTCCCTTCAAAATCAGATGAATGCTGGACTATGACAGCAGTTACTCCAAACTCAGCCAGATAACCCCCTCACACACACCTCCCCTGCAGTGGAAGTCACTCTGGTAGATGCATATCTTCATTAGAATAGACTTAAAATGCCTCAGGAGACATGATTTGTGGCCATTAATTTGGCAAATGCATTCTTTTCCATTCAGATCAGAAAAAGGATGAGGAACTTGGCAATCACATTGCGTGGATAAAATTGGCCTTTGCAGTTTGGCCCCAGAGGTGTGTTAATTATCCAGCTATGATGCCGTAAGGGAACTGGACTGTCTGATCACTGCATGGAACTTGATTTTGACCAACTGCCTTGGTGATGTTGTGCTTATTAGGTTAGATGAACAAGAAGTGGCTAGTACTCTGGAGGACTGGGTAAGACATATATATTTCAGAAATGTAAGATAAAACTCAACAAAGATTCAGTAAGCTGCACATGAGTAAAATTTTTAAGGGTCTTATGCTCAGAGATATGCTAGGACATCCCTTCTGAAGTGTAAGTTAATTTATTGCAACTTGAATTTCCTGTCATGCAGGGAGAAGCAAAATACCAAATAAGGCTTTTTGGATTGTGGAGGCAACACATCCCGCACACTGAAGTCTACTTTAACTCATACTGGGCATCATGAAAGAGAACCACCCGAGTGGGGCTCACAGCATGAAGAGCTCTACAGCACATCCAGGGTGATGCTGTAGATGCCACTGCTGCTTGGCCCGTGCAACGAGCTATCAGTGGCTAGATAAAATGTGACCCTTGTGGCAAGTCACAGCCACAGAACCACAGTACCGTCCCCTGAGATTCCATTACAAAACTATGCTTTTGGTAGCCAAAAGATATTCATTTTAAAAAGTATCCATGGTTTGCTACTGAGCCCTAATAGAAACCCTAGGGCACCAAATAACCATGCAGCCAAGTCTGCCTAAATGAGCCAGTTCTGTCAGAAATATCAAATCAGTGTTAAGGTGGAGTCAGGGGCAATTCATTGGACTGTTAACTTTTTAACGGTGGTACTGGGGATTGAACCCAGGACCTTATGCGTGCTAAGCGTGTGCTCTACCACTGAGCTATACTCGCCCCCCACAATTCACTTTAAGTTAGAAGTGGTACATCCAAGATTGAGCATAAGTCTGACTGCAGTTTTCCTTCACGTAAGCTCTGTGAGCAAGTAATCCAAGTTCCTGTGTTATACATACACTTTGAAACTTAATTCATTCCACTAACCACATGGTGGATTCCTTTGGATCAGCTAATAGAAATGAATAAATCCTAAAATTGGTGGATGAATGGATTCGGTCGCTCATTTCACACATCACACCACCCAAACCACCAGCCTGATGGCCTGTAACTGGAATGGCCTGTGAAAGTACCGATGAAATTCTAGCCCAGAAGTGGCATGCTACAAGGATGGCACACCGTCCTCTGGGATTCGATGTGAGTGTTGAATCCCGGGCCCTCAATAGAAAGATGTGTGACCTCGGGAGCCAAAGGGAAGGAGCAGTGGAAGAAGTCACCACTTGCTTTCCCATCATTCCCAGTGACCTGCTCAGGTATTTTGTGTTTCCCATGCCCATGAATCTGGCTTCTGAAGGGCTGGATTTTCTGGTCCACCATAGCAGGCACACTTTCTCAAGGGAAACAAATAGAGTCCCATTGAACTATTAAATATGGCTGCTTCCTGAGTCCTTCAGCCTCCTTGCATCCAGGGTACCGCAGGGAAGCAGAGAATTCAGTATCCCCGCCGGCAGCACTGACCCAGATGGTCAGGATGGGGTGGGGCTGCTATTACACAGTGGGAGCAGGGGGAGGATGTGTGGCATCCAGGTGACCTGCTTAGTATTTCACTGCCTCATTTTCAGTGTGAAGAGACAAGTGCAGCATCCCTGGCCTTTAAAATGCACGATGACCAGAAGCGCAGGCTCCTCATTCTGGAGAGTCTAAGCTGTGCCACTTTTGGGGCTACAAATACCAGCAAAAGTATTAGCTCCTGACAAGAAGAATCTAGAATGGATAATAGAATAATAAAAGGAAGTTGACCCTGAAGACTAGTTTCAACAATGGGAGCTGTGGCTTTTCTGACCAACCTCTTCTAAGTTTCCCCCAGGAAGCAAGGCTCTAGGCCCTGTTCTCTGAAAGCATGAAAAAATAAATGTGATCAAGGGAAATGGAGGTGGCCTTCCTAGAACTCCTCAGGGGTTTGGCTTAGGGCTTGTCAGGCCTGCATCCCATGTTGGCTACTCTTTCCACCCAACCCCACTTCCCTCCTCTCCTTCCAAGGCGTTAATCCCCAGTGAGCACTGTGCATGCCAAGCTTCTCAGTGTCTACTCACAGAGAACTAACTTGTAACACAGTCATGTAAGTGTTTGTCTGGAATAAGGGCTGTTCCCATCACACCTGGAATACTGTGCTTGATTTTAGGCCACCTGTAGCTCATTTAAATGTAGTTATTCAATTAAGTAAAATTAAAGAAAAAGCAAGTTCCCCAGTCACATGTGCCACATCTGAAGTGTTCACCAATCGCATAGGACTAGTAACTCTCACAACAGAAACAGCGTGTGTAGAACGTTTCCATCATCACAGACGTGGAATCTGTTGTGTCGGACGGTGCTGCTATAGTTGGTATAACACTCAGACCCCAACTGAGGCAGGTATCAGCCCACAACAAGATGGCTAAAAGAGCAGATTGTATTCAACCAGAAGAAGATAAGCTTTGGGAGAGGTGGTAACAAAGTACTGTAGGAGGTGAGTTTTCAAGGCATTAATTATTATCATAGATTTTCTTACTGAATTCCTGTGTGTATGTCCATTGTTAAAAATGGTGACTATCCTCCATCCTTCTGAATGCAGGTTCAGGTTAAAGGAGACATGACTCCTATGAGTTGTAACTTACATAGCTTTGGGTATTTCTAATATGAAACTGACAATACTGTAGATAGTTAATAATTTGGAGAAGTATAATATCCTGCCAAAATACATACCATGCATTATCTTCTATGTTTCATTAAATAAGAAATGTGATTTTTGAGGGATTCAGTAAACTGCCAATTACTGATAATCCTATGGACCAAAAATACAGAAGGAATTAGCCAATGAATTATGTCAAAATTACTTATGTAGTTGTGAATTTTTATAAAATACAAACCCTTATAATTTACTGAAGTGTACATCAAAGTGAATTTCCATTTAGTGTGCCTAACTGGAAATTTCATAGGGGTGGCCTCTTTAAAATAGGCTAGAAATACCGGAAGAAATTTCTTTGATATTTTATTGCTACAAATATGTAGAATAGTCTATTTTTCACAGGTGGGGAACTTAAATGGGGAAAGCCAGGTGAAACAAACACATGTAAGCATGTTACAACTGTATTTTTTTTTCTAAGAATTATCACTACAAAGGGATGTTGGGTTTTGAATAACACATTTCTCACCTACAAAAGGGTAAAATTTACTTAAACAAAAACCAAACAAATCCATCAAATGAAAAGTCAAATTAATAGACATGGCACTGTTAAATATTGCTTTATAGTTCCACAGAGTATTGAAATCTATTGATTATATTTCACAGTATTTACAGCACAGTAAAGTTTTCAGAGCTTTTCATAGTACTGTATACAAATAAGCTCTATGCCATTGATCGCTTTTCATAAGCAAATTATCTTCTAATGAAAAATTAGGGCTCAAACTGACTTACTAAATAGTCCAAGTATTTCAAGATACCGTTAATATCTAAAATATAACAAGAATCTGCAAGCGTATTACTATCTCCTGTTGAAGCCTGATAAACGATGACCTAATTAGGGTCAGGAATATTTTGGAAGCAGTTGTACATTTACAGAATGCAAAACAATAGCATTTGGTGTTTCAAAATTACTGCAAGAAGTGCTTTGCAAATTGGTTTACCCTCTGACATAATTGTGGGTCAATAAGAAACAGAAAAGCAAAATCTGCATAAATTAATTGAAGATAATTAATAATGCTCTTGAAATTTGCAAAGTACTTTTGACTTCTACATGAAAATATAAATAAATCATCAAAGGGTAACACCATTATCTTAATATTAAAGCAGTAAATGACTAAAGCCCTGAGGAACTTACAGCCATGTCAGAATTTCAATTCATGTCAATTTTGATTTTATGTCATATGATACAGTGATACATACTCCATATTTAGTTGTTTTGGGAGATAAAATAATTAAAAAGAATTCCATCTGATATTATAATCTAATAGGAAAAATAAGCATTTTTTTCCCCTCTCTATGCTTTGCCAGAAGCTATAGAAAGACATGTAAGGACAAAAATCATTTTGACTGTGTATAGTGACATTTGAGGAAGTCTTCAACACATATTTTAAACTGTTATGTAGAACATAAGTACACATGGTCCTCTGAGGGGGGAACAAACAACAAATAATTGATCTGTGAAAAAGGAGTTTGAGAAAGGGCTGAAAGGTTGTAAAGATATAAAAATACTCATATAATTTAATAGGAATTCATTATTTGACTTAAGAAAAAGCTTTTAACTTAAAATAATGCTGTACTCATGGTATTTTATTTCCACTTTAAAAGTGATGGACTGTCACACAGAAAGTATCAGAGCTAGCCAATCCTACCATAGCGTGTATCATTTGTGTTAAGGAACATGCCTTTATGTTAGATTACATATTAGCTTAATATACTTAATAGATTATGTATTTTAGCCCCTTGAAAAATAATTCAGCAGGGTAGTGATGACAATTACAATAGAAGATTAATAATAAAACTACTATTTCATGATGGTGGCAGTTAAGATACAGCCCTAATCTCTGTGAGGAACCCACTTCTATCTCTAAGGTAGAAATATATTTTTGCAGTGGAGCATGTTAAAAGATTAAGTAGGTGAATGCCAAAACTATTTAAAAATGACTTGCATTGATTTGGCTTCTCAGATAGAAGAGTAATCCTCTTTTAAAAGAGTTTTAACATTAATATACCCTAACTTGCACCAAGAATTACAATGCCTTAAAAATTAAATCTACTTTAAATACAATAGATGCATTTCATTCTAGCAGTGAATAGCCCAGTGGTTCTGAGGGATTCAAGGTTTGCCCTTCCCTTATCATAAATGGGCGTAGTGGAGAGATTACCTGCGAATGAAATAGGAGGGAAAGGGGGTAAAAGGCAATTGCTGTTCTCCAGTATTGGAACAGACAGTTGCAATTACCTTTCTAATGAGTCTGGAGAGAGCCTGGGAGGAGATAAGGAGCTGTGCACTATGTATGTGGGTACAGCGTTCTCACAGACAGTCATGCTTAGCCCGAGTTCATTGCTGCTTTCATTATCAAGAGGACTTTCTCTTTCCATTTGCATCAAAATGCTCCCTCCACTCCAGTCACCTGTCCTTATTCAGCTCGGATTTAATTTTAATGCTTATTTGCCATGGTGTCAAGGAGCTGTACACATGAAGCTGTGTTATTTTCCTTGCTTCCCAATAATTTAACATCAGAAGTAATTTTAAAGTGGGAAGAAAAGTGCATTTTCAGTACGATTACATTTTCACATGATGCACTTAGTTACTCAGGACTCTCTTATTCACATTTTCCACGTGTATAAAGGAATAGCTGTACTGAATTTGCCATAGAGGAGACAAACCTCTGAGATAAATTTTGTTCCATATTCTTCTATGAAAAGTACTTGTGGAAATGCAGTAATAGGTTATCTGTGTTATAAGATGTTTTTCAATTAGCACAGACATAGAATTTTGCTTACTGGTTTTATCATCTGCCAGGTTTGGATTTAAGAAAATTTGAGCCAACTTAATCTCTCTAAGAAGAAATCACAAAAAGAGGATACTTTTCATGTCTTTAAGTACTGGGGAGATTTCAGCTGAAGATTTACAGTATTACAGTTTCCTTCTATTGGAAATAGTTTCTAAACTCCAAAAAGAGGCAGTAGAACAGAAATTTTAAAAAAGTCAAACAAACCAATCCACTAACATTATATGTATCTCATAGTGCTATAGTATGTCCTAGTCTTATATGTTTAATGTGGTTTTTGGTGCTTCTTATTGTATGTTGTGCTTTTAGAATCATTCATGATATTTACATTAAGCTTTAAGGAAATAAAAATGAATAGATTTTATTATAATGGGCAGGGGATAGCTTAAGTTGTTGACTGCATGCTTAGCATGCCTGAGGTCCTGGGTTCAATCCCCAGTGCCTCCTCTAAAAATAAGAAAGAAATAAACCTAATTACCTATCCCCCAACAAAGAAACAAAAAAATAAAAAAAAAAACCTTGATACTGATTCCCATATGCATCCAGTCCTGAGTATCAAAGTATGACTCTGCAAAACATACTACATACTTCCTTTAATCCCTAATTAATAATATATGGAGCATCAGCAAAACACTTTTATTAATATTTGGACTCAGATTTAATTATGTAAATTTTAAAACATCATAAAAACACATGTTTAGTCAAGGAATTTACTTGACCTCTATAATGAAAACGTTGAATCTGTTAATCGCAAAGGTAGATACCAGCCTTAAATCAGAGTCACATAAAGGATTATCTCAGAAATCTCAGCACAGATTAATGCAAAGGTCATTGATAGGCAGATAATTTCTAAATACAGAAATAATTTTAAAGTGCATATCTGATTAAAGAGGTCAGTTAATTAAACTGTGATTCAGGCACATAATAGATCATAATGCAGATATTAAAATACTAATGACAATTTTAAAATACTTTAGTTTTTAAAAAATTAATTTTATATTTATATTTTTATGTAAACTTTTAAATAGGGACTTGATAAGGAGGCATAATTTTGAGCAGGCTACAGAAACCTTATATTCCAGGTGATGCACAGTTTACCAACACTTTTTTCTGTGAATAAACACACACAAATACACACCCCCCACAACTATGCAGAAGTAAACATTTGAAATGAAATGCATTGTTTTTTAAGTATTAGAATGAATATCTCTATGTTGTAGGAGTAATTTTTTAAAATTGATTCTTTACTTTTTTCTCTATCTTGTGCCTTTTACCAATGAATATATATTCATTTTGTTTTAAAGAGTAGAAAAAATGAGTTAGTGTATCTCTGAGTTATTTTTTTTTTTACTAAAAATGTTTTGCTTCCATGATAAGCACTTAGAGTCTTACCTTACAAATTAATTTTTAATGAGGGCATTCTTCTGTGCTATTTTAACCATTCCCAGTGCTAATATGATGATAGAAAATAGAGCAGTGGCCCTCATTTCCTATATCTGATTAAATTGTATACCACACTTAGGCTCTGTGTCATGTGTACTTATATCCTTAGGTTATTTCTGATTGCATAAGATTGGTACTAATTTAATGTGTATGTGGATCATGATGCCAATAAAATAAAAACTGAAGTGCTATCGTATGACTTTTAATAGAATCAACTTTGGAAAGTTACTATTTTATAAACATTACACCCTGTTTTACTTAGAGTGAACGTGTATTGTGAGTAAATATTTATTGAACTATACACCAGGCTGGGTCCTCAGAGCTAGGTACTTAAACATGAATGAGATGTACAACCTCCTAGCAGAGCTAGTTACATCAAGGAGAATCTGATAGATCAGCACATGAATTCCACTTGATAGGACATTATTATATTAATGCACAATTATAGAGGGTATGTGAGATGCAGTAACAAATAGAAAAATAGATGATTTATTCTGATGAAGGGGATGGTAGCAGCTAAATCTGTAAGGAAATGTCATCAAAATTTCAGTTATCAAAGGTCATTTGGGCAGGTAGGGTAAACCAACATACAATGTAATAAATCATTTAAGAAATGTAAGGATATCAATGTAAAATATTAGGTATATTCCCTATCACTAAACAATTTATGCGTCTATGTTTACATGTATGTGTTCATAAATGTGTGTGTGTGCATCTGTGTTTGAAATTCTATTTATGGACTGTCTCTGCATCTGGAACTGTCAAAAGAAACACTTTATTCACATATAACAGAACTTTTCTTGCATAAATTTATCCATATAATTTGGTCTAAATTGTTATAAGTGATTATAACTTGCAAAGTGAACCCATTCCTGCATTTTTACAATTTCCTTTTCATTGGAAAGAAATGATGTAATTATCCTGCAAATGTGTAAAATTATGACAAGTAAGAGAAAGCAATTTTCATAGGTAAAATTATACTCTCAATTATATGTTAGTGGTTATGCAAAGAACCCTTTGTTAATAACATTCATTTCACAAGAGAGAGTCTCTGGGTTTGTATTATCCTTGTTTGGTGCCAAAGTGAACATGTTAAAATTAGTAACGCTGATGCGTTTGTCATTGAAATAACAGAAGCACAGGACTGCAACTAGAATTTTGTTTTATTTTTTCATTTACTGATAAGAAAATGAAACAGACAATGAAAACTGAAATTAGATTATTTCTAAAAAGAAAGTAACTAGGTGCAAACTGATGCATTCTAGTACTAATTTAAAGAAGATAAAAACAATAAAATACAATGATACTTTAAAAAGCCCTATGTTTTTTAAGTAACTCCTCATTTTACCCTTTCCCTGGGCTCTGACAACCACCATTCCTCTCTCGGATGTATGATTTTGACTGTTTTAGATACCTCGTGAAAATGGAGCCATGCAGGATGTGTCTTTCTGTCACTGGCAAGTTTCATTTAGCCTGGTTTCTCAGATGTCATTCACATTGTGTCATATTGTAGAATTCCTTCCTTCTTTTTTTAAGTCTGAGAGGTGCTGCATTGTGTGTGTGTGTGTGTGTGTGTGTGTGTGTGTGACATTTTCTTTATCCATTCATCTGTTGATGGACATTTAGGCTGCTTCCACATCCTTGGCTATTGTGAATAGTGCTATAATGAACATGGCAATGCTGACATCTCTTTGAGACCCCTGTCTCAATTCTTTGGGATAAATAACCATAAGTGAGAATGCTGGATCATATGATAGTCCTATTTTTTAATTATTTTAGGAACCTCAGTACTGTTTTCATAGCAGCTGCAACATTTTGCTTAAGATGAATAAGCCCTAGGGCTCTGCTGTGCAGCATTAAACCTGTAGCCAACGGTCATGCATTGTGCACTTTAAACTTTGTCAGGAGAGTTGATCTTTGGTGAAAGGGTAAATATTCAAACCAAAAAAAAAATTATGAAAAACTATAAGTGAGCGATTTGAGAAAAGAAAAGCTACCTGCCATAATCTCAGTAGCCATTAGTTTGAAGGATTAAATTATTATGGTAAAAATCGGAATTGTAATTACTCTTAATGAGCTAATTTACTAATAGTTATTTCCTGCATAAGAATATTTGTTCTCTTTCTGTATCTAAGCAGAGTTAATGAGAACAGTTTCAAAAAAAGTCAACATCTAATAATTTGTTGTATTTTTTAATGGAATAAAGGGACTCTTTTTGTTACATTTTTATTAAAGTGTGCTTACAGTGTCCCCAAATAAGTCTGTAAGTTACCCAGGACAATGATGACTTTTGCAAAGTAAATATATGCATATAACCCAGTACCAGCAGCATTCTAGAACATGCATTTATATCCCACCCCCTGCTTCTCCCCACCTCCACCCCACCATAACCACTATCTTAAGTGCCAACAGCTTGAACTCGTTTTGTCTATTTAAAAAGAAATATAGTTTTAGAAATAGAAAAGTTGGACAAGAATACACTTGGTAGAATTAAGGGATACAGAATCAATTTAGCATTCATCAAGTGCTGTACATTTGGTAAATGTAAAATTATATCTATTACACTTTTGTGTAGATTCTACTCCAAGAAGATAATTCCTTAATTCCCCTATGACAATTCTGCTTCAATTTAAAATGCATAAAACACGTAACACAAACCCCATAGGCAGAGGACAGAAATTGGTTCCCATTCATGCATTAATTTATTCATTAATCAAAACTTAGCAGGAGGCTAATTATATACAAGGGTGTGTGAATTATGAAAACACGACTAACATTCATTTCCTGCCCTCAAGAGGCTCAGAGAGGAGAGGTCCAGAATGACAGGTAAATAAATGTTTGTAATTTAAGGAACTGAATGCCATAATAGTCTAGGGATATGCAACGGATGTCAGAGCAAAAGAGATAGGTTAGCAGCAAAAGGGAACAATGAAAACCTTTATTATTTTTAAAGATATAATCATTAGGCTAACTTTTAAAATGAAATTATATTATAAGGGATATTATGTATTAAAGTATGTTGTAGATTATTAACTTACATGAGTTTTGAGCTTTAATTTTAAATAAATGCCATATACTTGCATATTATAAAAAATCATAATGTGCAAAATCACCTTTGTCTTTACCAATTTATATTTTGATATTTAATATTGATGGTATTTGAAAGCCCCTTATTTTTTTTTCAGCTACACAAAACGGAACTGTAAAATTTAGGGTCAGATAGATTAGTTGGTCCACAGAGGGAAGAAAATAAAGGAATATTTTCCCATACACATTATTTTGATATTAACTACTAAGGAAGAATGAAAAGCATTTTACAGTGGGTGTTTCCAGTTGAGTAACCCTGCTAGATAATTAAATGAAGCAAAACATGTAAGATACTCTTTATGAATTTAAAAAGCATTATATTTATTTTATTCCTTTAATCTTTTAATTATTAGTAGTTATTCTGTAAATATAAGATTACCTAAAAAACAAAAGAAATAGCTGGGGACAAACCAAAGATTATGTCTTGTATGTTAAAGATAGCTGCATGCCCATGTTTATTGCAGCATTATTTACAGTAACCGACAAGTGAAATCAACCTAAATGTTCAGCAGTGGAGGAATGGGTATAGTAACTGTGAAATATATGTATACATGTGTGTGTGAGTGTGTGTGTGTGTGTGTGTGTGTGTGTGTGTGTGTGTAATTCAGCCATAAAAAGAAGGAAATCTTGCCATTTGCAACATGAATAGACTTTGAGGGCATTACTCTTATTAAAATAAATCAGATAGAGACAGGAAAGTATCGTATAATTTTCTTTATGTGTGGAATCTTAAAAAAAATCTTAAAAAAAAAAGCAAACCCATAGATAAGCTGAACAGCTTGGTGGTTCCTAGAGATAGGGGTAGCGGGTAGGCACAATGGGTGAAGACAGTCAAAACTTACAAATTTCCAGTTATAAAGTAACTAAGTTCCATGTATGTAATATACAGCTTGACAATTATAGTTAATAATACTCTGTTGTATATTTGAAAGTTACTGAAAAAATTGATATTTAAAGTTCTCATCATGAGAAAAAAATTGTTAGAAGTACATGTGCTGATGGATATTAACTGGAATTATTGTGATCATTTTGCAGTATATATAAATATCAAATCATTATGTTGTACACCTAAAACTAATATAATGGTGTATGTCAATTATGTCCCAATTTTTAAAATATCACATCCTAAAGAGTTTTTGAAAAGTAAATGAAAAGTTGAATGAAAAGGATAATGAATTTTTCTGAGTCTAAAGCCACATAGCTCTAGCTGAAAAGGGACAAAAACATATATTAAGTTGGAGTTCTATATGGAAAGATTAAATTATTCTTCCCTGAAATAAGAAAAGAAAAGAAAAACAAACCAAAATGATGGAATTCAAAGTGGATGGAATCTGTGACATCAGCCGGAAAGGCTCTTACCATGAAATAGGGAGAAGACAACTGATGAACAATGTTTCTGTGTTATTTGTGAACTAACATAAGTCACCTTCTAGGTTAGTTTCAGTTAAATGTAAATTTTAATAGAACCTAGTGCAGGGCTCAGTACACACAATAGTTTCTAGATAAACATGATTGTCTGAGGGACCTTGGGATAATATGACAATTCATCGTAGGAGCATAAGCACAAAAGTGTAGTAAGATATTCAGCTGACAGTTGTGTGGGCTGCCATCCACTACTATATACCAATGGAGTGGGATGGAAAGAATCAAATCATCAGATACTAAAATCCTAAAGAAGCAGAAAGCAGGGAATGTTACAAAATGAAGAGTACCAGGGGATGTACACAGATACTGATTTTCATGTAATACTTAATCCCTTTTATCCACGGGATGAATGTCCTTACTAAATTTTTTATGTTTCAGTAAACATGGAAATCACTGGGAAGAATGTTTCAATAGTTCATATATTGACATTTTAAAAAATGTATGTTAAGAAAAAAGTCATGCCATGTGTTTTTACTAATTAATAATCTATATTCTTGAATCAAAAATCAAGTACCCCTAATGTGATAACACAGGCACAAAGTGAGACCTGAATATCAGACAATAAAGTACTATTGTGTGGCAAATAAAAACTCGATTCAAGCTTTGGTTTCTTAGAAGATACACATCATCAATGCACATGAATAAAAAGAAGTAATGGCCTTAGAACTATCAATAATTTTACTTACTAGTAATTATTATCTTTATTAATAGTTAAATATTAGTAAAATACTTGTCTACTTTTCTCTGTATTTACCTGTCTACCCATGTCTTCTGCTATAAATCTGTTTATTTTCAGTGAATACCTTGTCTGATCTCCTTTTTAGGCAGGCTCAACCCTACTTTCCTTATTAGGTCAGGTCAATGGGTGGTAGGTTGAGGGAATCATCCATTATGAATTAAAAAGTAATTATTTCCCTATTTCTCTTATCAGTGAGAGTTGTTAATATTTCACTAATAGCCTCTGTAGGATATTCTATTGCAAATATATTGATCATATTGAGGCTTGTTTTCTGTGTCTTCATGGCATCTTCTGATGAAAAATTCTGAGTTTGAGCAGAGTCTTATTTTTCCCGTTATGGTATCAAACAATAATCATTAATGAGGCTGCAAAGAGCTTTATTTGGAGGTCTTCAGAATTACCATTTGGAGACACATTTTCAGGTAAAACTGGAAGAGAAAGAGTCAGGAGCTTATAAATGGAAAAGCCACAAGGTCATAGACTGACAAAAAGTAAATATTTGTTCTTAAGGGATAAGCTGTCATGAGTTGTTTTGGGTTAATGGTCCAGTAGTTAGACTGTCATGAACTGTTTTCGGGTAAGAATCTGATAAGTATCTTTGAGTTTCTGGCAGATGTTTGAATGTCTTTGTTAGGACAATAAATGGCCAATAGTTACAGTTCCATCCAGGCTGAGATGCATGAGTCCATGAGTCAAACTTCCTCAGTGGCCTCCCAGCTCCATTCTGGAGACTTCTCTTAGCCATACCAACTCCATTTTTATTTTCCTTCCACAATGGTACTGCCTTATTTCACCTGTATGAGAAAATTAAGAGCATGATGCTGGTCTTCTAAAGTTTTCTTTTAGAAACTTTACTGATTATGTTATGAATATGGAATCGTGGTGCATGGAATAAAATAAAGGTCAAAATTTATGTTTTCCATTTAGAAAAAAAGTTTATCACTGGTACTGCAGTGCCATTATTTTTGTCTTGAATGCAGTGAATTTTCTATATTCTTCGTTTGGTCTGTTGTTTAGTTTTACAAAAATATCACATTGCCTTAATTATGGTAATTGTATGAAAAATCTTGACATATGGTAACCTAAATTTTTTGGATTCTACATTTTCAATATTGCTTTAGCTGTTTTTGTACCATTTTGTTTCCATATGAATTTTAGAATCAGCTTCACAGTTTCCACAAGATACCCACTGATACTTTGACTAAGATTGCATTAAATCTGTAGATTGAATTGGGGAAGACTGTTTAATTAAACTTTTAGTATTTTGTTACTTGTGGCCTTATACACAGTATTTTTTTTTAATGAAGTAAATTGATAGACTAATATTGGTGATAATAATGATTTTGGGAGAGTAAAATGTAAATCAGAAGCTCTCAGTACTGAGTAAGAGGTATAAATTTGAAAAGAAGTAAGTAAAACTACAAACAGCAATTAAAAAAATGGAAATCTGGATTGCATCTGAATTTGCCATACTCAAGGGAGCTAACACTTTCTGTGTGCAAACATACCGTATGTTTAAAATACTAACACACACACATACACACACACACACATCCCTTTGCTTTTCTTGTCCAGTTCTTTTCCATCTGGCATTTCCATTCTAATGTATTACTTACTAAAGATTATTATAATATAAAAAGAAGTACTTTACATAATTAAGAATTATTTGGTACTATGAGGCATTAATTCAAATATTCATATTTCTGTTCTACATATAGTATGTATTATATATATGTATTTATAACAAGCTATACTTTTTGAAGTGTTATAAATCTGAATGGTCCAGGAGGCTCATTTTCTTTCTTGGAATGGCTTACAGAAAGCTAATTGAGGTGGGTTAAACCAGTCTACTGAGAGGCAGCAAAGCTTTAGAATGATATCCATATTCCTGAGTTGCAAGGTGGATTCCTGGATCCCCCATATGTAAATCTTGGCTCTCAGTATGTAGACTTCCTGTTTAGTTCCTGGTACTGAAAGCCCTTGATACGTTTGCTGATTCCTGTAGAACCTTGGTGCTTCTTAGCTCCCTCACAGGCTGACCTCTACATTTGTAATGCGGTGTTTGGGGGAGGTTTGTTGTCCTTGGCTGTTTTTCAGTCTTGTGTCAAGCATGCCACGGAGGGAGGGCCCTGCCTCCTACAACCTGGGCTGTATGTAGGGAAGATCCATCAATATTTACATTTGCAATGCAAACATGCATTTATGTATATCTTTTTCAGGTGACGTTTTAAAACTAAGGCTATTTTTTAAAACTTGTGCGAAAATTGAGAGTTAAAAGTTAAGGTATCAGGGGCAGATTATCAACTGGTCATCCCTTCTCTCTGTTGTCTCTAATATCTGCAACCAATGTAATCACTCCAGGCTCAGTCAGTACTCTAAAAGACAAGCATGATCACATGCTTTATTTCACATACAGAAATATTTCAGTAACAACAGATTCTTTAGAGAAAATGGACACCATGCAATAAAGCAGAATAAGCAGGGACTTTGTAATCAGACCTGACGTCTCAACCTGATTGGAAGGTTAGAACCTGTTTAGAAGCCAAGTGTCCTAGATCAAGTCAGGTAGCCGTAGAGAGTATCAGTTTCTTCATCTGTAAATCGAGAAAATAATGCACATCACATAAATTAGAGTAAGAAATATAAAATGCCAGGCATAGCTGTTTGGAATACATAAAGCAGTCATCAGTAAATTATATTCCTTACTTTTTCTGAATAAATATAGGTCCCCCCAGAGGAATATCAATGTAAAAAAATATAAAAATGTCCACCTAGAGTTTCTTTGATATACTAATGGATTATATTCTGACCATTTTCAGCTTAATTTACTTAGATAACATCTTTCAATACTCACATTCTAAGAAAATAACAAAACTACACAAAATGATTTACAAGCCCTTTGTTGTTTAATCTTCTTGGAAACTCATCTTTTTATTGCTTATTGATACACAATAGGAAAGCAGTAATTTTTAAAGAAATCCCAACATAAATAGAGAAGAGAGCACATATGGAAGATGGAAATATGACTCTATTTATTTACAAATTTATTTGGAAAATATTTATATTATTCTGCTCTTCCACAGGAAATGGCATCAATCAGACACTAAAAATAGCTTGGGCTATTGAGTGAACAATGTATCCCTTATTCGATTTATTAATGAGGTGGTCCACTGTTTCTTTAGAACACAGAGATCAGCTACTCCAGTCCTTCCTCCAGCAGGTTAAATGACCAAGTCTTAGCTCTACCCATGACAGCTACTGTGGTCGGCAGAATAACAGCCCCACCAAAGATGCGCATCTCCTGTTCTGTGAAGCCTGCAAATAGAGTATATTATATATTTTTTTAAAAGGCGAATTAACATTGTGGATGAAATTTAAGTTGCTAGTAAGCTAATCTTGAAATTGGAAGGTTATCCTGAATTACCCAAGTGAGCACAGTCTAATCATATGAGTCCTTAAAAATGGGAGAAAAGGTAGAATTGTAGGTCAGAGACATGTGACCAGAGAAGAACTCAACCCTGACTCTGAGGGTTGCTTTCGTTGAAGATGGAGGACAGGAGCCCGAGTCAAGGGATGTGAGTGGGTCTATAAACTGAGAATGGCCCTCAGGTGACAGCCAGCAAGGAAGTGGACATCTTAGTCCTAAAGTGTCAAGGGACTGAATGCAGCTAACAGCCCAAATATGTAAGGAAACAAATTCTGAAACAGGAAACAGGACTGTAAGAAAACAGCCTGGCAAATCCTCAGCTATACTAATCACAACACGTTAGGAGTCCTAACCTCCAGAAGAGTCTGCACAGGGAAGTTTGGACCTACTTGGAGAGTGGTCATCAAACAAAGTAGTACCTTTCATCCAGAGGACTCTAGAATAAGGCCCTGGTTGTTTATTAAAACAATGCTAGCTGGGATTAATCTGCCCTCTACCAACATTTCCCTGTCAAGTGGCCCAACTCTTTAGATCGTGTCTTGATCCCTTGATTACCTTGCACTTGTCCCCAGCCCCTTGAATAGCTATAAATAGGTAGTACAGAGACCGTGGTCATAACAGGTTAGCTTAGTTCATAATATATAGTCTTCTAAGGGACCAAGGACACATGAAAAGGGTTTCTAGTAGCCAGAAAAACAAACAGAAATCAATTTTTTTCGGTCTTTCAAAGTCCTCCTTTACTCCTTTAGATGATGTTAATAGCTCTGCTTGTAATAGCCGGGACAGGATATTTTTGCTCCTTTTCTGTTTGCTTAGTATTTTCTATCTATTTAGCCAGTTCTCTAGGGACTAAATTGACTTCTTTCAAATCCCAGTGGTAAAACATCCTGGGGACAAATTCTCATCTTTCTCCTTATCTTCCCTTCTCTTGCCTGCGAATGCATTGTCTGTTATGACTCATGGGCCTTAAAGAAAATAAGACAATGTTGTCACCAATCTGTATTTACTTCAAAGTGTTTGACTGTCAATTCCACATCATGGGACCTTATACCTAACCCCCAAATAAACTTCACTAATGATTCAGAGGCTACAAGCAGGAAACAGACAGCAGGAAGCATCCCTTTCTGGAGATGCCAAATCTGAAGACGCAGCTCCCTAATTGCCCCTTTATCCTGCACTGGGGCTTTTAGTTAAGGTCTAACTGTGGAAAGAACATTTTACTGTGCTTGCAGAACAATTTTCTTAAAGCAAGTTTTGTTTGTTTTGTTTTATAACTGAAGGAGCTTCTTAGTTACATATTAGTTGCCATGGAGATGGGAAAGTTTTTTATGAATAATTTCCATTCTCCGTTCAGCTATGCCACGTAAATCCGTAAATTCCAAGTTCGTTGTCAAAAGTCACTCACGATAAACCAGCATAGTCTATTCCATTTTTCCCTAAAGACTGCTCGTGTCTTTCAGAGAGTGAATCCCATTGGTATGTTTTTGAGGAAGTAAGTTTCCAAGAAAGTCTGGTGGAGTGCAAACGTTTCCTCCTGCAGCTCCACTGGAACAGCAGGAGTCCCAGGTCAGCTGTCAGCTTGTTTCTTCCCAGTGTGACAGAGAGGTTAAATGGCTTACCCAATGTATTATAAATAATAAATGCAGGATGACCTGGGTAATCTTAATTTAGTGCCGGTTCTCTTATCTACTATTTTATGTAGCTTCTGCCCACATTCTACAGCCAGTTTCTTAAAGGAAAATCAAGAATGCCAGGATGTTAAAGGCAGAGGATAGGAGGTGGGGGAAGACATGTGAAGCAAAGCTGCATGACAAACCATGGCGAACTCACCTGGTTATTGCCTGAACACAGAAGATTTTAGGAAAGAGGCAAACTGTACAATGAGTTTGAATACATAGGGGAGGGCAAGATAATGAGAGACCAAGTATGATGTGCTAATACATTTGGACTTCATTCTGCAAGCAACTTGGTGTCATGGGGACTAAGGAGTTAAATCTTTGAATCTGCATTTAGAAGAATAACGCTGATGGCACTATAATATATTAATGGAGAGAAAGGAAAAAACAGACAGGGAAATCAAGGAAGAGGGTATTTAAAGAAATATAAAAAAAAAGGAATCTGATGCCATTAGTAAGGGCTAGTGATTTCAGCTTGTCGTTAGGAAATAATAGAATCAATAGAGCATGTGTGAGGAATGCATGTTGAGTTTGAAGGGACTGTGGAGCAGACAAAGATGATCGATAGTTCCTAGGGTGTGTAAGTATGATACACAGAGAATGGGTTCGAGCGATGGAGATGTTTAACATACCTGAAGGAACAAGTGTTAGTTGAGGTCATGGAAGTGGAAAATAAATTTGTGAGATTTTTAGAAAATAAGAGAAAGCCCAAGGCCAGAATGATGAAAGAAACATTCATTTAAGTGTCAGGCAATAGAACAGGAACCATGAAAAAAAAGTCAGAAGAGAAGAAGTAATATAAAACATGTCCAGAAATGTCAAAAAAACTTAAAATTGTCCTTAAGCATCATTAGGGTAGAAATACTGGAAGAACAGTGACATGCTTTACCCTGGAAATAGAATGAATGAATAAACAGAGGTGGGTTATAAACATAGAGCAAGTTGTTATGACCTTGTTCACATTTGTTAAGGAGCACACACTGCCTGATGGTGAGCCAGGATTCATGACTGGACATAAGAGAAACTGAAATAGAGAAGTTGATTACACTCAGGTCCTGGAGGAAGTACAGAACTTGCCTCAGGGCACCACATGGAGCAGTGAAGACAAGGTGGGAAGAGAGAGACAAAGACAGAGACAGGACCTGGGGCACAGGCATTTGTTTGTGTCCATGGCTGGAGTACTTTGGGGTTCCTGGGCTAAGATTGGATTGGGCAATTCAGACCAAAAACAGCAGGGTTTTGCTAAGTTCCACAGGGGTCTTTTCAAAGTGGCACACAAGGGGAAGGCACTGGGAGGTGGGGGCTGTTGATAACAAGGGCTGTTGGGGGAGTCACATCAGGAACTTCCATTTGCTTGTGACTATGGGCTGTTATCTAGAGAATATGCTTGCATAAGGGGACTAGTGTCAGTGTCAGGTTCTTGTGGGCCACTGGGCCAAACAAAATGAATGCCAAGGCAGCAGTACCATTGATGGCTTAGTTAAACTCTGAGCACAAGTCGTAGATAAATTTCAGGGCTGGCTATGCAATTTATAGAACTCAGTCCAAAATAAACATATGGAGCCCCTTTTATTTTAAAATCCAAAAAAAAAAAAAATATATTGTTAGTGGTACTAAAAATAAAGCTTTTTTTCCTTTCTTCCATGGCCTCTCTCTTTGGAACTGTCATGATGCTTTTTACTTGTTATTTAAAGCCATTCTAAGTCATAAAAAATAGCATTTTAAATGATTAGTGTGATTTTACTGTTCATCTTTTATTGCACAATTCTAGTTTTAAATGCAAATATAAGAGCATTTCACTTTAGTGTGGAAAAGCCAAATTACAGGATTTCTGTTTGTTGTTCATACATGCACACGTATTTTTTGTTTTTCCTCGTCGGAACCATGGAAATGTTCCACAAAGCTAACTCAACTGTTTCTACTTTACTTCTGGACTCTGGTGCATGCTGCCATCACTCTATATTCAGTATGCTGATGAGTAAGAAAGGATGCAAAGGAAAAGGACCCACCAGTCACTTTTCTGTAGCTGACACCCATTCTGCAGGTATCTCCTCTGCTCATGCTCTTGCTTCAGTGTCCCAGCAGACTTCATTTACGAAGCATAGTTCAGAGACTAGATGGTTAGGAATTTAAAGGTGGTGAAATTTGAGCATTGAGTCAAATATGGGACCTCATGAGTGCAGGCTTGTGCCACTGACTAGGTACATATTTGCGAAGCTGTCCCTGATAAGGTTGGAGGGACCACGGAAATCTGGATGATAGGACTTTTCTGAAATTAAACTGGGCAGGTTACTTTTTCATTTGCTCAAAGATGTTTATATGCAACCATAGTAGATTCTGTATCTTCAGTACATTTTTTTGATTATTCCCGATCTTTGTTCAGCTTCATCTAGATCTCTAAAGTATGTTTTGATTCCAATTTGTCTTTTTTTCCCCCCAATTTGGGCCACTGATTACAGACAGTATATAAATACAATATGAATGATATATTCCTGCTTTTCGATTAATTTGAATTTCCAAATGCTTTCAATCTGGCTGAAGGAAAGACAGCAAATGCTGATTCTAAGCTGAGTATACCATCTGGATGTTTAAAAGAATCAGCTTTTACTAGTAAATGAATAAATAGTTAACTATGATCTTACTTTCTGAACAAACCTAGTGATGGAGATTCTGTGAGGTAGGTTTTATAATCAATTTCTTGGTTGTAGCAGTACTTTTGAACTTCGGTGCCTATTTTACTAAATAGAGACAGTTGTTTGAAAGCTATGCAACTAATGTAAGATTCATGAATTTACGCTGAAATTTGCAAGATCATATTTATCTATTTTTTATATTTATAGGAAACCTTTATATGTGCTGAGTATAGAAAATAGGGAAAAATGAGGCTTGTCCATTTCAAATGGTTGCATTTTACTTATTTCTCTTGTAGTTAGACTAAATTATGATCTAGAAACTTTGGTTGAACTGACTCATATATTTACAACAAAAAGTAATGTTAATGGAAATTCTTCATAGTGAGACACAATGCAAAAGACATTTTTCTTTATTTCTTCCTTTATCTCACTTAGATGTGTTTGGAAACTCAGATGTGTATGATAGAGTGAGGAATTTATCCTGTAATTTTCTCCTAAATTGTTTATGGTACTCAAGTTATTTATAAGATTTCTAAGAACTGAACATTTTTAAGATCTCAAACAATAATTGTGGAAACCAAGGTACCAGGCTTTTTCAACTTAGGGGTTGCTCTTTATCTGATATCAATGAAGAACACAAATCCACCCATTACATTGTGTTTAGTTTGTTGATTAATAGTGCTTACTAATAATATTCTCCTTTAATCTATGTACTTTCTATAATTAAAAAAAGTAGAATTAGAATTAGTATTTTCAAGGAAAGTGTATCCCAGTTTGAATATTTATTTATATATTATACCTTGCTAACGAAAATATTATTCTATAATGTTCTATAAATCCAAAGGAATTATTCTTTTATTGAATATTTTGCTGATGAAGCTTATGATAAGCACTTTACATATATTATCCTGAAAAATATTCTTCATAGGCACAAAGTAAGAAGTAAAGGGAATGGAAGAGTTAGGTCTTGGTTTCTTTCTGTTATGTAATGTATTAACTTGCATTTCTTTCTGATATATGATTTACTAGCATGAAAACATATTAACTCATAATTTTACTGTTTTGTGAACTCATCAAATTTGGTATACACTTTATACTGTTTGTGAAAATATTTTAGCTATCCAAGTCAGAAAGCATGCTGTTTGTGTCTTATTTTTCTATTTTACACTTTACATACTCCCAGTTTGTGATCACTTATCTTCTGATGCATGTATTTTAACTGTAACTTCTATATCTACATTATGTGAAACAAACTGAAAATCATTTCCACAAGCTTGTCACTTACAAATTCTTACTCATTTTGAAGCAATTGGAAATGTTCAGTCTTGGTAATGCTTTAAACAGTTAAGATCTGACTTGTTTTAACATCATGAGAGATTATTTTTTCTTTTCCTCCTATTTCTGCATAGCATTCCCCACCTAGCAGCATTACAAGCACCATTTTGTTCTGTAGATGCAAGAGCACAGCCAGCAGTAGGAGCGTATTCATGACAAGGATATCAAGCAACTTCTTACATGAATCTGACTTTTAATCTATTCTGAATTCCACCATTGATTTAAGCTATACACCATTACTCCCAGTTGAGTTGATATTATTAAAAGAGGCACTTTCAAGTCTACAAGCATGTGTTGTTACAGCATTTCTAGAATTTAAGAAGACTGTAAATATGAAGTGAAGGTGGGGGCTGGATTTCAGGATGACTCAAATAAATCCATCACAGTGTGGCTTTATTGTGAATAAATATATCTCTGTGTGTATGGACCTCCATTTCTGCAGTATGCCCATGAGCCATCAGCACATGCATCTCAGTGCTCTTCAAGCAGTCCGTTTGCTGAGTTTTGGAAAACAGCCAATGTATTTTTTCCCCTGTAAGTTAATGAGACAATCATAAAATCATAGAATCATAAAGAACTTTAAAAATGAGCTTAAAAACCTAGTTTTGCAGAATAGGACACCAAGGTAATGGAATGGATTTTTTAAGTAAAATTTATATGTATATATACACATACAAAACAAATGTTTTTCTTAAACTGAGTTTGTAAACCTTATTTTAGTCACACCCACAGTGATATTTGAACTTTCAAAAAATAGAATTCTTGTTTTCAGCCACAGAAGAAGAAATAGCGCTGACACACAATTCTGTACAATTTCCTTTAACTTTATAACATGATATAACCACATACGCACATAGATGGAGAGGGTATTGGTGCATAAAACAATCCAGTAAGGTTTAGAGCTCTTTACAGTCATTGTGTAAAGACATGGAAATCCACATCAGTGGGAAAACCTAGCCTTTCAGTTAAATGCGAAATAACATACAAAGTTTCATGAAAGTCATCTCAGTACGGCTTTTTTTCTATACAATCCCCAGTGAGACTTTAAGTTTAGTTGGCAACATCTACTATTTTATTTTACTTCTGGTTTGGTCAGATCATAGAATTGCCAGATTCGAATCAAGTGGCAACCTCTGTAACTAAGAAATGCTCAATTTTGCATGAACATAAAAATGGTTCATAGCTTTAATGTTGTCTTTGATCTAAGCAATTTTTTTAATGTTCTAATAAAAACCCCCCAAAAAAGAATGAGCTTGGAAATGGTGTGCTGAAAGGAATATGCATCATATATATTATTGCATTTATAAAATATTAAGTTGTATGAAACTGTTATGTGTCTTTTTATTTTGCATCATATAAGGTGAAATAAGCATAATATGTATCCTGACTTTAGTAAAAGTATTTTTAGACATAAGAGAAATAGCAACCATTCTAGATTACAAAGTGGTATTTATATAAAATGAAGATAAAATATATTTGGAAACATTAGTTTAACTAAAACCAATATAAAAATATATAAAAGTACATTATGAATCTGGTGTTAAAAGATTTTTGAGCAACCAGTGATTAAATTATCACTTCACTAGATTTGGAGGGAAAAAAGTACTATTCTGATTTAAGAAGCCACTTCTAAATAAACTATGATGTATATAAATTAATAAATTACTGTTTAGAGATAAGCCTGAGATTCTGTAGAGCATTTTACAGCTGAAATGATTGGTTAAGTATTTTGTACTTTATGTACTAGCAAACTATCGAATTAGAAGAAGTAAAATAGGCTATCATTTTCAATTTTTTTTCATATTTATGTAATATAATGTGACTTGGCTTTGTGATTTAAAAATATGTTAAATCTGGATGTCTAATGCATCTGTTAGGAGTTAAAAAACAAATAGTTGAGGGTAGGAGAGTCTGAGTTCCTGTGAATCCCATCACATACAGGAGAGATTTTTAATGGAAGCATCAGCCTTTCAAAATAAGATAGATTTTTAACTGAAACAGGAACATAAACAAAAGGATATGTAAATATAGTAAATTATATTTTCAAGAGAGTGGAATTATGTATTGTCTATATTATTATGTCTCATTATCTAGGAAAATAGAATGAAGAGCATGATATATGAAGCAGAAAGACCTAGAGTGAAAGCTTTATGGCCACCAAAGCTCATACATGAGGCGTAACGCTGTGGACTAAAGAGACAATAGAAAATGTAATGGGAACGTTGCTTCTCATTTGCAGTAGGAAGGCATTATGGATGAGGAATGATACTTGAGGTGGCCCTGAGAGGAGGAGCAAAAGCAAGAAATAGAAGTGCATTTTGTGTGATGAAGATAATGCTAAACAGTGGAATGCAATGGGGTGAAAGTGTGTCCATGTAGTACTGTTATCAAGGAGAGAAGGGGCATTGTATATACAGTTGAGAGGACTGACAGGGGAGTAGGAACATTTTAAGATTAGTGTGCTGCTTGTAAAAGTATTGTAGGGTGTAGAGTGTAGACAGAAATGAGAGAGAATAATTAGTATTTTTGTTTTTTCCATACAAACATAAACAATAAAGCTAAAGATGGCGATCTTGATGGAGGAATTGATTGAGATAAAGAGGACGCTTCAATGAATAGATCTAGTTGAGAAAACATTCAAGGGAAGGAGTGACTAATAAAGAAAGATTAGGTGATGAAGCAAAGGAAAACTTAAATCATCTTACATCCCTAGATGAGGAGATTGGACATCTGACTACAATGGCAGAGACTGGCTTTCTGCTCAAAGCTCTTATTTGATGTCTCTCCAGCTGTAGATACAGTGCACTTAAAAGGTTTTTGCTAAACTGTATAATACAAAATTTTCAGAAAGACTTACTTTTCTTTCCAAATTATTTTAGTAGGGAGAATTCTAAATTGTTCTAGAAGGAGTTATATTTGTTCTATCATTTCAAAACATAATTTGAGTTCAAAGATCAGACCATAGCAATTCTTTTGAAACATTCAAAAGAGTGATTTGTCATAGAGTCAACTGAAATGAAATGAATAAACAGTTTAGCAAATAACCGTAAGCTGCATATTTGATTCTGTCTCTGGAAAAAGATGTAAAACTTTTGTTTATTTTTCTAATTCTTAATATTACATAAAATATGTGTCTATATGAAATATTGCATGTCATAGATACAGATTATATACCTCATCTCTTACTTCCTTCTGATTGTGTTGGGTTTTTTTTTTTAAGGTTTTTAAAAACATACATTGTTGATTTGAGATATTTCCTCATTTATGATCTAAGCATTTAATGCTGTATATTTCTCTATCATGACCACTTCAGCTGCATGCCACAAATGTGATATGTTATGTCTTCATTTACATTCAATTCTGTGGATTTATATAATTACCTTCAAAAATTTTTTTTTTGATCCATTGATTGTTTAGAGGTATGTTGCTTAATTTGCAAGTGTTTGAAAAATTTCCTGTTGTCTCTCTGATTGATTTCACTTTGGTTGATTTACATGACTTAAGATTTTGATTTTTAAAAATTTGTCAAGATTTATGAACCAGAATATGGTCTATTTTGGTGAGTGTCCCATAGCCCCTTAAAAAAATATGTATAATTGTTAGCCAGTAGATTACAGAAATGTTATTTAAAGTCCATTGCTTGATGATGTGGTTCTATATAATTGCTAATTTTTTATGTGCCTAGTAGTTCTGTCAATTATTGTGAGTATATTATTTAATACACTCTTCCAATCTCTGTCTTTTAGTTGGTGTATTTAAAACATTCACATTTAAGTAATTATTGATAGGCTTATGTCCCATATTATATTTTCTGTTTTGCCTGTTTCTTATTTTTCATTCTTTTGTTTCCCTTTTCTTGCTTTCATGGTGTTGGTTCTAGGGATATAATACACATACCTAACATCCCAGCCTACTTTTCTTGACATTTGCCAACTTTTAGTAAGTTTAAGAATCTTATTTCCACTTTATTTATCCTCTTAATTTCTAATTTTTCTTTCTTTATCCCTATTTCTTAAGTATAGTTGTCTCAGTATATCCTCTGAATCCATTGAACATCACAGTATATATCATTATAATTTGCTTCAACCATCAAGTATGATTTGAAAAGCTCATGAAGGGAATATTATGTTCACCATTGTATTTACCTTTTCTTTTGTTCTTATTTCTTTGCTTTCATCCCAAGCCACCTTCTCTTATCATTACTTTTCTGACCGGACAGTTACTTTTAGCCATTCTTTAAAGGTAGGTCTGCTAGTGACACATTATTTTAGTTTTTGTTCTTCTGAGATTGAATTTGTCTTTTATTCCTAAAGGACATTTTCACCAAATACATAATTTCTAGATGGCTGTTCTTTTTTGTTTGGCTGTTGAAACTATTGTCCCACCTCCTACAAGCCACCATGGTTTGAGATTAGAAATCTGTTATCCAAATTGATGTGTTCCTATAGGTAATACGTTATTTCTTTCTGACAGCTTTTAACATTATTTTCTCTGACTTTAGCCAGAAATTTAATTATGATGTGTATTGGCGTGAATTATCTTTGGCTTTATCATATTTGAGATTCTCTCAACTTCCTAAACCTATGGCTTTTCATGTTCATCAAATTTGAAAAGTTTTCAGAAATTATTTCTTCAAATATTTTCTTAGTCTCACATTCTTTCCTCCTGGGACCCCAGGTATAAATGTTAGTCATTACATTCTGCAAGACCCTGAGGTCCTGTTGATTTTTTCAGTCTTTTTCTTTCTGTTGTTCAAATTAAGTAATTGATGTTAATTTTGTGATGATCTGTCATAAAGTTCACTGAATTTTCTATCATGTCCACTCTACAACTGAACCTATCTAACTATTTTTATTTTGATGGTTGTTATTATTCTGTCCTTTTTTGATTCTATAATACCCATTTGATTCCGTATTTAAACACTTTTTTTTTTTGTTGAGTATATTTTTTTTTCATTTGTTTCGGAAGAATGTATAATTGATTGCTGAAACAATCTTGTAATAGTCCCTTTAAAGTCCTAGACAATTCCAATATCAGGGTCATCTTAGTTCTAGCATTAGTTGATTGTATTTTCTTATTCATGTGGTGATTTTCCTGATTCTTGATATTATGATTGATTTTCAGGTTTCCTAGACATTTTGTCTATTATGTTAAGAGATTCTTGGTTCTATTTAATCTTTTATGTTAGTAGGCAATTGGCTTGTTTAAGTTTAACATGTCAGTTTTAACCTAGTTTGGGGGTTGTAGTTCCAGTGACAGTTTAGTTTACTGAATCCCTGTAAGACTCTTAGCACTGGTTTCACTTGAGCTCATGTAAGATTTCTGCTGGTGCAGCTTGTGAGAAAGAAGGCACTTTCCTGATCCATGGTGTCCTGAGGTTGAGTGGGGTAGGGGCTATAGGTGCGAGAACTACATGACAGAGAGTGTCTCCCCTTAGCTTTGCTCTGGGCATCCAGTACCAGTGGCCTCCCCATTCTGTCTTTACCAGTAGGACTGATACTGGGTAGAGGGAAAAAAAACAAGGGTTGGGTGAAACTCTGTTACTGGATGGGATAAAGGAGATGCTGGGAAGAATTATCTTCTGCCATTGAACAGGTAGTACCTGGCCTGCATCATTATTTTCTCCTGAATAGAGGGCTGGAATTACTGTGTCTGGGTGGCCATTACTCTTGTGTAGAGGATTCAAAGACACTGGTTTGAGTTGCATTCTGCCACTGGGTGGAAGGCCAGAAGATAGTTGCCATCTCTAGTGCTGTTAAGAAGAGCTTGTCTTCTGCCTATGAATATAAAATATGGGTTGGTTAACAGCCCAGTTCCATTCTTGCTGCTGTTGCAAGCACACCTTGGGGCATGGATTGGACCTTGTTCTTCAGACAGAATCAGGACACTGCTGGCACTAGATATAGGTCTTCCCATTAGACATTCTTCAATTCCTCTTTCCTGTTCTTTTGGCCAGAGAGAACAGGCTTTCCCTCTTACTTCCTCTGTTCCTTTGTTTCTATGTTCCTTCATTCCTTTATTCTTCGTTTCCTCTGTTCCTCCCTTCCTTTCCTTCTTCTTTCATCTTTCTTGTTCCTTTCTTCTATCCCTTTCTTTTCCACCTCTCTGTCACATATTTTTTTTTTTTTTGGCCTATGTCTATTGACTCTATATAGTTGCACATCTCTGGCACTCAGGTTGAGTTATATATGAGATAAAAAACAAAAAAGCAAACACACAAAGAAAAACCCCACAGAACTCATCATAGTGTCATTCTTCAAGTCCTAAAATTTCCTGCATAGTCCAATGTCTTCCTTCCACCTTTCACATTATTTCCACCTTTCCACATCCTATGATTTCTGAATTGTTCCCAGATTATTAACTTGTATTAACAGTGGAAGAACAAGGGGAAGTGAGTCTACACCATCTTTTCTCAGAACTGAAAGTGCATCTTATCTTTTATATTTAAAGAAATCAGTATGTATTCTTGATTGTAAAGTTACAAACAATTCTGCATCCACCCCAAATAAATGCTATCAATGTATTACAATTGATCCAGTTATTAATTATTAAAAAATAAAACACTGGTGATAAATGTTAAGCCCTTTATATTACCTTTATCTTCACAGATAAAGATAAAGATATCTTCATTCCTTTTACCTCCCTAGAGGCAATCGCTGTGATGAGTTAGGTACAGAGTTAGCGATTTCATATTTCTATTACAAAAACATGGATTCACATGCATTGTTATTGTTTGAAGTTTTAAAAAGATGAATCAATGGTATCCTACTATGTGTAATATCAGCCTTACATCTTCTCTCTCTCTCTTCCAAAATACTACCCATGAAATCACAAGAACTAAGGAAATCTGTATCCTCTCATATAGTGTTAGAGCCTAAAATGGGGCAGGTTGTAATAGCCTTAGACCAAAGCTGTCTGAGGGGTGCTTGATGTCTGCTTTACTGGCAGGTGCTGTGCTTGTTAGTCTTCCATTTTCATAAATCTTTAGGCAAATACTAGTCTCCATGCTCAGATATGTCTCCAGCTCCATTTATGTCCCCAAACTCCAAGAGACAAGACACTCTGTTCCCCACACTATTTCACTTTACTCTGATCCCTCCTCTGAATACAAAATGTTAGCCCTGTAGATTCCACCAAGAAAATACGTTCAACATGAATCCTCCCACCTTGACCCTCTTTGAATCTTCCACATCTCCACGGTTTTCTTTTATGGATTGTAATGGAGTGAGTTGCTAATAGCTGGTGGTAATTAGAGTTGGTTCCATTTTAGTAAAAGGAGAGAGAAAAACCCTACCTTAATATTTGGAGTCTATCTGTGTAATGTAAATGCACGTGTGTAAGGGTAACTTTTATAGTTCCAGTTTACAGCTTTAAAGATTTGCATTAAAAAAAAAATCTGTCTGCAGGCACTTCTCTGGTTTAATAGGGTGGTAAGAAGCACAAAGTTCAAATTTTGAAACTCTGAGGTTCTAATGAAGACTTTAACTTTAAAATGACTTGCATTAAAATTAGAGCCATCACGTCTTAGAATTCCACTGGGAGATCTTGTCTCATTTTGAATGTCATGATGACTAAAATTCCTCACCTACCTCATGATCCCCACCCTCCACAAAGATTTTAAAATGAAATTTCCTGTGAATTCTTCAGCTCTTCTGACTTGTAATAGGGGAGATATATTTAGTCATCACCTTATAATTCGAGTGAAATAGCAAACTCATTCCAGGTGAAGAATACATCCTTTGTTCTTTCAGGAAAATGTCCCTTGGCAGCTGTCTGTTGGCACTAAAAAGGTCAACAGGCATAGAGTCTTGATTGCCAAGAGAAAGGAGTTCTCTAGCAAGATACAGTGTCTCTATACAGAAATCAGTGCCTTTTTCCTACAGTTAGTTCTTTAAGTTCTACATATTTAGAAGTTTAAACAGCTTTCTTAGCCAGAGTGCTCTTACTATTTGAGGTTATTTCTGGTATAAACTCCAAAAGGCTGTGCTCGTGGAAGGGGTGATGTTTTAAAATGAGTTGCTTTGACTTCCTTTTATAGGCTTTGTCTTATATTTTGAAGATTAGTGTTCATGCTCTTCCTAGTTAACTGTAAAATGTGTCATAAAATTGTCCCCACTCTGCCACTGGAAAGGGGTATTTATGCAGCACATTTATGCACAATTTACAGCACTGTGCACTTCTAAGTCTGGCAAGCACATCAAAGGAAATACAAGTGTTAATGTGACATTTTGACTTTGTGAGTTAGAAGGTCACTTGGGTAATTAGTGCTAGATAAACCCAGAGGACATGCTGTGACAGTGTGATCATTCTAGCAATATTCACTGTGACTAACAAGCACAAAGCTGAAGAAACTTAGTTCTTTTTAAAATTTTTTGAAACTTATTTCTAAATTATGAAAGTGTTAGCTATTTTGAAATACCTTCAGCTTCCTTAAACTTCAGCAGTCTTTAAGAGAAGGGGCTTTACCTACTTTGATAAATAATACAATTTACAAAGAGGATTATGTGCACTGAGACATGATTTGAAGGTAGTTTCAAATATTAATGGTGTGGTTGACACTTAAACCCTCCAAAATAGAGATTTTAATAATGATTTTTAGTTTAAAATCATTTTTCCTCAGCAGTTCTGGGTTTTTTGGTTTGGTTTTGGTTTTTGCCTTGTTTTTAATTCTTTTGGCTTTATGAAAAGTC